>NC_133332.1:71649333-71859333 GCF_042186555.1 Aquarana catesbeiana
ATGTAGCCAATCCAAGCGTCCCATATCTTGTCAAATTTTTTGGAGTTATTGCAAGGTATATGAGTAAGCTTATCATTAATCAAGATCCAATTGAGCTCATTTTTAACATTATCAAGAAGAATTACATTTCATAATTATATACGGATTAATCTGATTTACATTGAACCCAATGGGAAAATTTGCTTCGGTTCACAACCAATTTGGTTCGCGACCAGAGTCATTTCACGAATTAAGTTTGTGAACCGAGGTATCACTGTACTTTGCAGCTTGCTATAGGGACTATCAAAAGTATGTCATAAAAATATAGTTGGGTACCGATAATGTGACCCCACACGGTAAAGAGGTACTGTACATACAATAGGCATACCAAAATCAATGCTAAGATTTTGCCTCCAGCAAAGATACTTGTCCCTCTTTCCTGTAATACCACGACTCCCAAATATCCCAGCGGCCATACTACATCATGACAATGCAGAGCTGGATGGAGTGCTCTGGGAAAGAAAGCCTTCGGAATAACAGATCAAAGTATCTATTTTTAGGTATTTTGCTTGTCACTAATAATGTGTTTGGTGACTCAGCAGGATGCCGATCTGCTGCCTGCCAGATTCCTAGAAATAAAGATTTTGCTGGCTCTGTTCAGTTATACCAAGCAAAATAAAGGGTTTGATCTCCTTACCCCCTCTCAGTACATCTATCACAAACGTGCAATTCTCATTAAGTATATTGCGAAAACTGAAATGTCAAACAACCAACCCATAGGCAATTGAAGCGACATACAAAATTGAGTTTTCCTGTAGAAAAAATAGATTTACAGTGCTATGAAAGTATTTGCCCCCATTCTGATTTTTTTTTTCTTTTTTTTTTTTTTGCATTTTTGGCACACTTAAATGATTCAGATTAACAAACAACTTTAAATATTACACAAAAATAACCGGAGTCAATACAAAATGCAGTTTAGTAAATTATGATTACATTTATTAAGGCGAAAAAATTGCCCCCTAAACCCCCCTAAATATGATTACATTTATTAAGGCGAAAAAAATTGCCCCCTAAACCTAATAACTGGTCTTGCCACGGTTGCGGGAACAACTGCAATCAAGCGTTTGCGATAACTAGCAATGAGTCTTTCACATCACTGTGGAGGAATTTTGTCCCACTCTTCTTTGAAGAATTGTTTTAATTCAGCCACATTGGAAGGTTTTCCAGCATGAATGGCCTTGTTTAACCTCTTCCCACACTCGCTATAGCCAAACAACGGCTACAGCACGGACTTACATAGCCAGGTTCACTGAAGTTCCAAAGCCTTCGGCCCCTTTCACACCAGCAGACAGATGGGGTCCGCTGACACCCCCCAGCATCCGATCTGCTAAAAACAGACGGATAGGGATATGTTCGCCATCCGTCCAAAAGATCGGATTGGGTGACAGTTGGTTGGAAACAGACAAAGCAGTCCATAGCCATCCGACCGCCCCATAAAGAACAGTGGGCTGTGTCCATTCTCCAAAGTGGGGATCAGCAGAGAGATCACCCGCTGAGCAGGTGGATCCGCTTGATGGATTCCACTCTGTCTGAAAGGGGCCTTAGAAATGGCTTTGTAACCCTTTCCAGACTGATACATGTCAGTTACTTTGTCATCTGTTCTTGAATTTCTTTAGATCGCGCATGTGTTGCTTTTTGAGATCTTTTAGCATGTTTCACTTATCAGACAGCTTCTACTTAAAAGGATTTGTTAATCCATCTACACATGTCTATGCCAGCCCCTCTATTAGAGGCTGGCATAGCACACTAGGTCATCTGTTTTAAAAAACGAGCACTGTAAATAGCCAATATCAGCTGTCTTCAGGCCGGTCCCATCACTCACGGCCGCTTACCAGCTATGATACATGTCTTCTGTGGGAGGGGCCGTGATGTCCCTCTGAAGCCAGCCGGGGAGATCATGTGGCCGCTCGTCTCCTCTACAGAAGCAACGTAACGTAGCTGTAAAGCGAGTCACATGACCGGCCTGAAGACAGCTGATATTGGGTATTTACAGCGCTTGTTTTTTTAAAACAAATGACACAGTGTAACAAGTAGGTATAACCTTGTGAGCTGCCTCACTAATCTCAATAAAAAAAATAAAAATAAATAGGAGATTAAATAAATAAAAATAAAATTAAAACAGCAGCCAACGCACTTCCCAGACGTGACAATACAAACTGATATACCAAATGTGCGGCGCTAAACAAATAAAATACATTAAAAAAATTAATATAAAACTTCTAACTCATGCATATATCCTATAAATGTGAAAAAAAACATAAAATATAATATATAATTAAAGTCCACTTGCTTGGTGTGATTCACACAAATCCTCAATAATATAAAAAATCCATTATACAAACAGAGCAAAAAATAAAATATTATTGCAATGCCCAAAAACTACTGTATATATATATATAGGGAAAGTGCATGTGCTCCATGTATTGCAACAGTCCAAACATAAACCGTGATGATGATGTCTTCATGCAGGTGTGCACACACCCCACCAGGTTACCCTCACCTTAAGGGCTTTTTAAAGTTTTAGTTTTTGGACACTGCATTAAGATTTTATTTTTTGCTCTATGTTTATATAATGGATTTTTTAAAGTGCACATGCACTTTAATTATATATTATATTTTATGTTTTTTTTTCACATTATAGGATATATGCATGAGTTAGCAGTTTTATATTAATTTTTTAAAATGTATTTTATTTATGTTTAGCACCGCACATTTGGTATAAATGACACATGGTCAGCTTTAACCACTTAAGGGCCGGAAGGATTTGCCCCCTCAATGACCAGGCCATTTTCTGCAATACGGCACTGCGCCGCTTTAACTGACAATTGTGCAGTCATGTGACGTTGTACCCAAACAAAAGTTATGTCCTTTTTTGCCACAAATGGAGCTTTCTTTTGGTGGTATCTGAGCAGCTCTGTGTGTCTAATTTTTTGCGCCACAAACAAAAATACAAAAAAAAAAAAAAAAAAAAAAAAAAAAAAAAATTACACACACACATATATACAGTATATATAATTATGCCACAGTATAATGACGGTGGCTGGTCGGCAAGCGGTTAAAGTGTGTGGGAGTGAACTCCCATGCATGATTTTTACCTATACAGCCGTGGCCAAAAGTTTTGAGAATGACACAAATATAAAATTTTCACAAAGTCTGCTGCTTCAGTGTTTTTAGATCTTTTTGTCAGATGTTACTATGCTATACTGAAGTATAATTACAAGCATTTCAGAAGCGTGAAAGGCTTTTATTGACAATTACATTAATGTGCTTGTTAACTCAAATGATTAAAACACTGTCAGCCCCTCTTTTAAAAGGCAGGCATACCACACTGTGCATGTCTTTTCTAAAAACGAGGACTGTAAATACCTTTTAAGGGCAATCTTCAGGCCGCTTTACAGCTTCGATACATGACTACCGCAGGAGGGGCTGAGATCTCCCTCTGATGTCAGCCGAGGAGGTCATGTGGCCACTCAACCCCTCCCGCAGAAGCCCTGTTGGAGATGTAAAATGTGGCCACAAGTCACGTGACCGGCCAAAAGAGCTCTAAAAAATGTAATCACAAACCTCGTTTTTAGAAAGAAAAAAAAAAAAAAAAATTACGTAGTGTGGTTTTGCCTGTCTATAAAAAGAGAGGGAGACCCCTTAAGGTGCGAATCAAAGAGCATGTAACAAACATCTTAAATGGATACGACAAACATAGGGCATCTAAACATTTTTTGCTCTGTCACAATAGGGACCCCTCCCACCTCAAGTTCTGGGGTATCGAACCATACATCAGACACTGGCGGGGGGGGTCATAAGGTCAGGACCCTCAGCCAGCTGGAATCTAAAAATGGATCTTCACTCTAGATACTTTCTCGCCAAGAGGCCTGAACATAAAATTCGACCTGAACTGTTTCCTCAGCGATTTTTAATAATCTTTTGCTCTGTATTTTAGTCTTTTTTGTTTCCAAATGGTACATACATGCTATATGTCGATTAATTATATCTTGATCACCCTGGATGAGTTTGGCTATACCTCCCTCAGTACCCATATTCCATTGGAGTTTGTATTTTTATTTTTTATTTTTCATTTTTTTTTGTATTTTTATTCTTTATATCTTTTATTTTTCATTTTTCATTAGTACCTATTAGCCCATACATATCCCCTATTAATTAGGAGGAAGTTATATCTGTTTGATAAGATGTGCTTCTAGGTTTGATGTATAGGCCTTATTTGCTAACAGCATTTTAGCTGTATGCCTCCCTCCTGGATATATATATATACGCTATAGAAAGATGTTGAGGTATGTGTTCTGGACCTTATTATCATACTTTGGAATGTTGTCTCTCGGTCAACACAGATGCCTCATCCCGGACGATCGTTTTTATACATTTTTTTACTTATTTTTATCATCTAAAAAAAAATTTTATGCCCATATAGGTGGTTTTAAAATTAGCTCTTAAATTTTTGTAATCTCATGTATTATGTTCCTGAATTTATAAGTTTTGCACAGTAGCGTCAGCTCTGTCGGCAGCCCGGACTAGTTCCCCCTCTGCTGACCGTTTGCTGGCAGAGTACTTGCCGATTGGTAGTTGGATTCTCAGTTACTGCGAACTAACACCGCCGCACCCAAGTACATCCGGCCGCCCTGGTGGTTTATAACACTATGGCGACGCCCATTTAACTTTGGGAAAATGGCCGCTATACCATTTCCTGTAGACTTTTAAAATATGGCCGCCCATTGAAGTCTATGGGAGGCTATTTAAGGACATCTGTAGTGCCTCCCTGTATCCCCTGAAGAAGTCACGTGACCCGTGACGTCACGCGTAGGGACGGGATAGGCACTCTCTGTTGATTTGGGATATGAGCTTGCTGCTCGTCGGAGTTAGGAACTGTATATGTGTTTTTAATGTGAGTACCTGTTTTTTTCAATAAACCCAGCTTATTGCCTTTAACTTTACTACACTATGGTGGGAATTTCCTTTGTCTTTCTCATTTGTGACCCCCTTCATAATTGTGGAGGGACGGAGTTCCTGAATGAGGTTAGCGCGTAAGGACTAAAGGTTATCGCCCCCACTACTGGTCTTTCGTTGGTACCCCGCCATCTACAAGGATTTATCCCCTGCACCATGGGAAAAGGCTGCCATGTCTAAAATTGGTCCATGCTGTTACCCCATTACCTGCAGGTAAGGGGCCACTACTTACAAAAGTGTGTTGTGTTGCACGAAGAGGATTAACATCACTGTGTTACATTTGCTTCAGTCACCCCACCCCTCCTAAGAGGACCACTATATATGCACTTTAATCTTGGGACATTGTAGTCATTTGTCACATATTTTTTGCGTATTTGCACTAGTCACTTTTTGTCTGTGTGCTGTGCACTTGGTCTGCACATTATTTACAAGGTTTTTTCAAATATTATGGTCATTTCTGTTGATCAGATTCACCTCTGTTATCTTGCACATGTTGGATGTCACATGTGAATTTCTATGTTACATCACTTTTTTATGCTGTATACTGTTTACGTTTATATTAGCACAGTCACTTTATAGTATCTGCTGATATTGTGATTTGCAGAATAATAGCACTGTCACTTGGGTTTTTAATTTACAATTTTAATATCATTTTGTAGATTGGATTAGCGCAGCACCACATCTCTTTTTTGTGTTGTATTTATTAATAAGGACAGGGTGTACCCTATCCGGTGCAGGTAGCTTCCCCAGTCTATATATACAGATTGTTTCGTGATTATTGCTCTCCTTCCCTCACACGTGGTAGCGCAGGAATAACTTTACCTATTTTATAAAGAGGGACTGGCAGTGACCATTGTAATTTTTTTTTTTTTTTTTAACAGTAGCGGCGGGGATGGGGGGGGGGGGGGGTGATGAGGGGGAGAGAGGAGAACAGAGAGGAGAGCTGCAGATGACTAAGGGACGTAAACTGACCACAGTGGTCAGGACTCAGCAGCCCTGATTATTGTGGTCAGCGCAGAGAGGGGGACACAGGAAGTGGCAGGATCAGCCAGGTTTTTTACAGTTTAGAGGGGGGCAGATTACACAGTACAAGCACTGTGCAGTTTAATCTGCTTTAAGGGAACAGGATCTGATTTTTTGGGGGGCTAACCAACACTTTAAGTTTATGCAAAGAGTTAATATTTGCAATGCTGAAGCTTCTTTTTCAAGGCCCCTGCAATTCGCCCTGGCATGTTGCCAATCAACTTCTGGGCCCCTTCCTGACTGATGGCAGCCCATTCTTGCATAATCAATGCTTGGAGTCTGTCAGAATTTGTGGGGTTTTTGTTGTTCACCCGCCTCTTGAGGATTGACCACAACTTCTCAATGGGATTAAGCTCTGGGGAGTTTCCTGGCCATGGACCCAAAATGTCAATGTTTTGTTGCCCTTAGTTATCACTTTTGCCCTATGGCAAGGTGCTCCATCATGCTGGAAAAGGCACTGTTTGTCACCAAACGGTTCTTGGATGGTTGGGAGAAGTTGCTCTCGGAGGATGTTTTTGTACTATTCTTTATTTATGGCTGTGTTCTTAGGCAAAATTGTGAGTGAGCCCACTCCATTAGCCGAGAAGCAACCCCACACATGAATGGCCTCAGGACGCTTTACTGTTGGCATGACACAGGACTGATGGTAGCGCTCACCTTTTCTTCTCCGGACAAGGTTTTTTCCAAGATGCCCAAAAAATCAGAAAGGGGATTCATCAGAGAAAATGACTTTACCCCAGTTCACAGCAGTCCAATCCCGGTACCTTTTGCAGAATATCAGTCTGTCCCTGATGTTTTTAATGGGGAGAAGTGGCTTCTTTGCTGCCCTTCTTGACATCAGGCCATAATCCAAAAGTCTTTGCCTCACTGTGCATGCAGATGTCCTCACACCTGCCTGCTGCCATTCCTGAGCAAACTCTGCACTGGTGGTGCCCCAATCCCGCAGCTGAATCAACTGTAGAAGATGGTCCTGGCGCTTGCTGGACTTTCTTGGGCGCCTTGAAGTTCTTGATGATCTGATAAATGGTTGATTTAGGTGCATTCTTAGCAGCAACAAAATCCTTGCCTGTGAATCCCTTTTTGTGCAAAGCAATGACTGCATGTGTTTCTTTGCACGTAACCATGGTTAACAGAGGTACAATGATTTCAAGCACCACCCTCCTTTTAAAGATTCCAGTCTGTTATTCTTATAAAATCAGCATTACAGAGTGATTTCCAGCCTTGTCCTCGTCAACACTGACATATGTGTTAACGAGAGAATCACAGCTGGCCCTTTTGTGGCAGGGATGAAGTGCAGTGGAAATGTTTTTGTTTTTTGGTATCAAGTTAATTTTCATGGCAAAGAGGGACTTTGTAATTCATCTGATCACTCTTTATAACATTCTGGAGTATATGCATATTTCCATCATAAAAACTGAGGCAGCAGACTTTGTGAAAATTAATATTTGTGCCACGCAAAACATTTGGCAAGGGCTGTAGGTAAGCCTATAATTACTTTAGATGCAGACTGTGACGTCCCCAATGCATGCGCACTGAAGGAACGGCATACCCGTGTCGTTCCATCAAGAGTCCTGCGCCATAAACTGCGGCTCCTGCATGCATGTGCAGGAGTGATGTCATCGTGTCTCAGGCCACTCACACAGCCGGAGTCCGCAAATCCAGAAGGAAGACCGGGTGAAGATGGAAGCACCTCCAGCGTGCCGCTGGAGGGCTTCCTTCTAAGGGAAGTTTCATATAATGTGCAGGTATGAGACACATACTAACACATTATGAAATGCTTCCCTTAGAACAAAGCCCTCCCAGTTGCGCCTGATTACCGCTGAGAGGGCCGACATGATACCCGGCCTTTCTTCGGGGTTTGCGGGCCCCGGCGCAGTGAGTGACCAGAGCCGCAATAACGCCACTCCAACGCATTTGTGCGGGAGCCCTCGATTCCGGCAAGAAGCGCTGAAGATTCTAAGAGCGGCTGCATGCACGGTGAATATCTCCTAAAGAACTCCAATCCCAGTTGACGCCTCATAAGGGGAAACACGACAGATGGAGTCGCTCTTGATGTCATCAAGCGCAGACAGCACTGTAGACGGCCGCGCCATCTTGAATAGCCATCTGTGCTATTACATATGTAATGGTCTGTATGTGCATTTTACAAATCCTCTTTTTTTAATGGTAATGCATGATCAGTCCTCCTTTCTTTCCCTCGTTTGGTGAGCTTGGATATAGAGATCTGGAGTCCCAGAGAGGAATCCACCTGGATCGCTTTTAATTCAGCTGTGATCAACGATATGCTCATTTACCTGTGGGGTCTGGTAAGCGGCCATTCTATTACTTACATGGTGGTGATGCATGCAGCACTTCGAAGGCTACTGAATACCATCACATCAGCACTTGTCTACAGTTTATTCTTGGGACTGTGTCTATCAATATTTTTAGCCGTTTATTGTTTTTCATATAACAACTTTTTTGGACTGCTTGGTCACCATGTCACTGTTGGTTTCCTATACCTGTATAGTAAGGGTGTGAAATATTGTTTTCTTCATTTATGCTGTAGCCCTACAGGTGATGTTGAGGTTTGCATTTTGAATATATTTCTTTGACGAGTTATATTGCACGGACGTTGGTCCCAACAGTTAGTTGCATAAAATGTATAGTTTTGGTTATCACCTATTATGGGGCAATAAGACAGCGCCCTTTAAACATTTTCATCTCCTAAACCAGGGGTCAGCAACCAGTATATCATGATCTACCTGTAGATCTCGGCCAGATGACTGGTGGATCGCGGTCTGGGCTTGCTGACTCCATCCAGAGCATCAGAGTGCAATGCAGAGGGACTACTTGAAAAGTTGGAGCTGTAGCAAGAGCTGCATAAGCCGATGCCCCCTTTGTAGCATTGGCTCCTGTGCCACGCAGAGTGATACCAGCAGCAGGAAAGAAGAGATCTTCAGGTCAGTGTGAAGTAATACACTGGACATAACAGTAAAGGGCTGCTTTCACACTCCTGTGCTGCGTTTTACCCACACTACAGGTGCGGTTTACCTGCAGCTTTGCTGCGCTTAGCCATAGACTTTAAATACATCCTGCAGGTTTGGTGCACCTTCTGAATGCAGGAGTTTGATGAGCTTTCAGAAAGGTGTTTTTTTTTTTTTTACCACCCCCACACCAACTGCAGCAAGAGTTATATGCCTTCTCATGGTTGGGGGGGTGTAGTACTTGCCAAGCATGACCCATTGCAGTGGAGGCCACTCTGCAAATGTTTTACTGCACAAGGTTGCAGGACAAGTGGTTAAAGCAGGCAGCGTTGTATTGCTTTCTCACCACCTGCTTAGGCCCTTGGATGCCACAGAAGCATGCAATTGCGGGTGCTTGCAGAGTGGCCTCATTTGCTTGAATTGGTTGCGATTGGCAGGCAGTAGCACCCACCAAAAGCAACAGGGGTCAATTTCCTGCTGCAGCATGTGTACACCTTTGGCTGCTGCAAAAAGGGGTATGGATTGGGGGTGGTAAACTCAACCGCAGAGTTATACCACCCCCCCATTTTATGTGTGCACTAGCACTAAGGGTGCCGCTGCCAAATGCAACTAAGGGCTCTCACAAGTGCAGCAGACACTGCTGCTCTTCTGAAAAGCGATCAGAGTGCGTTTGACAGGTAGTGAGGAAGCGATAGGTTCCCTCCTCACTACCTGAATAAAACCCATGATGACCCCTAAGGTTGCCTACCCCTGTCCTAAACGGTGCACGTTTAGGAGGTATTCATTTTACCTACAGGTAAGCCTTAATATAGGCTTACCTGTAGGTAAAAAAAAAAAAACAGAGCAGGGTTTACAACCGCTTTAAGGTTTTTTACCTTACTGCATTCCCTGCATTGTCTTCTGCTGCTGTCAGTCAAATCCAGTGAGGCGGGATAGGAGGGCAGGGCCAAGTAGGATTGTGCCTGTGGATGCACACAGATCAGTTTGGGAGTACTATAGCCCCCATAGCAAGCGGCTTGCTAATTGTGGCCTACGCAGAAGAGGACGAGCCAAGATCACCAGCAGGGGACCTAGAAGAGAAGGTTTGGGTCTGCTCTCGACGCAATACTCTTGTGCAACATTTTTTTTTTTTTTTTTAAAATAAATAATAAAACCTTTAATATCACTGTTATTTTTAACTAAAAGCCTAATCATCTTATACTTACCTGCTCTGTGCAATGGTTTTGCACAGAGCAGCCCCGATCCTACTCTTCTCGGGTCCTTTGTCGGTGCTCCTGGCCCCTCCCTCCCGTTGAGTGCCCCCACAGCAAGCAGCTTGCTATGGGGGCACTTGAGCCGAGCCGCAGCTCCCTGTGTCCATTCAGACATGGAGTCACGCACCACCCCCGCCCCCTTTCTCTCCTCATTGGCTGACTTTGACAAAAGCGGGAGCCAATCGCACTGCGTTGCTGTCTCAGCCAATGAGGAGGGGAGTCCTAGGCAGCTGAGACACTCCTGCAACATCGCTGTATCAATATGGGGCTCAGGTAAGTATTAGGGGGCTGATGCACACAGGTTTTTTTTATCTTAGTGCATAGAATGCATTAAGATAAAAAAAAAAAAAAAAAAACCCTTCTGCCTTTATAAATCACATTAAACTGCCCAGGCAGGGACGAGACAAATTCGGATGCCTGCACACCAAGGATCCACTTTTGTTGAACAGTTAAAACCAAAATGACAGGTGGTACAGTAGAGGACTGACAGGTAAACGCGTTTCACACTAAAACCAGCGCTTATTTGGGTGGATAATGAATAAGCGTTGGTTTTAGCACGAAACATGTTTACCTGTCAGTCCTCTACTGTACCTGTACCACCTGTCATTTTGGTCTTAACTGTTCAATAAAAGTGGTTCGCTGGTGTGCAGCCATCTGGATTTTTCTTGTCCCATACCATGCAGCATATGATTATAGTTTTGTTATATCTTTAGGTGCCAAAAAAAACTTTTGTTCCTGAAAGAAACCTTGTAACTTACTGTGCTATCAGCTTTGTACTTCTGTAAACTACAAAACACCTGCCCAATGTTAAAGAGATAGAGAGGGAGAGAGGTGTTCAGAACTCCTAACACTTCATTTCCTAGCAAGACAACACTGTTTTTCCATAGATATAGAGCAGTGAGTCCTCTGCAACGCTAAACTGTTGAAATTTTTAAAGCGTCACCTATGGAGATTTTTAAGTACTGTAGTTTGTCACCATTCCACGAGTGTGCGCAATTTTAAAGCATGACAAGTTAAGTATCTATTTACTCAACGCAACATCATTTGTCACGTTATACAAAAAAAATGGGCTAACTTTACTGTTTTTTTTTTTTTTTTTTTTTTTAATTCATGAAAGTGTATTTCTTCCAAAAAAAATTGCATTTATAAGACCGTTGTGCAAATTCAGTGCGACATAAAACATTGCAATGATCGCTATTTTATTCTCTATGGTCTCTGCTAAAAAATATATATATATATATATATATATATATATATATATATATATATATATATATATATATATATATAATGTTTGGGGGTTCCAAGTAATTTTCCAGCAAAAAATATTGATTTTAACTTGTAAGCAACAAGTGTCAGAAAAAGGCTTAGGCATAAAGGGGTTAACAAGTACCTGTCAGAGGTGAAGCAATATTACAATGTTGTGGAGCAGATTTTAGATTTTTAGTGTCATTGCCAATGATGAGCTGCAGTGTCAGGGAGGGGGAACAAGTGAGACACGAATAAAAAAACATTTGGCTGTCAGGAACAATAAAAGAAGTTTTATTAGGCTGCATTTACACCTGGGCATTTAGTTTTTGGGCAGAAAGTCGCTTGTTTTTACCGCAATTTTGTACAGGTCAAAAGCTCATCAACGTAAAAAGCAGAAAACAGCCTGTAACCTGCCTAAAGAGAAGCTTGTGTACTTTTTTGAGCTTCAAGCGTTTTGCTTGAGGTGACAAAATGCTCAGATGTAAACAGGTGGCATTGAAATGAGTGGGATTTTGCTTGTTGGGCGTTTTTCATGCGTTTTACTAGCTGAAAACGCTCAGGTGTGAATGCAGCCTTATATTTATGGGGCTTGTGCATTGAATATATTAACCAGATTTACAACTTGTTTAAACTGTCACACAGGAACCTTTCATTGTTCTTTAATATATATTTATAACATGTATTCAGACAGTCGCACACACAGTAGTAACATCTCATCATAACATTTCATCTATTGAGCTGCTGTGAAGGAGTTCATTTCATGAACGTGGATTGCCTTCAAACGTTAAAAGGAAACACCACCAAGAGGATATAAAGTGGAGGATCACACTCACCGGCACTGTTGGCCTCTGTCTCTAGGATGTGTATCTCAGAGCAATCTGACAGCGAGTGCTCCAAACACAGTTGCAGGAAACGGGCCTGTGTCCTCGTGATCCTCTTCAGCAGAGACAGAAGAGCCACTGTCTGCTCACATTCATTCCAGCCTTTGAACCACTCGGATAATGTGCTCACCTGGTCTCTGAATTTCATGATGCAGGTGAGAAAATCAACAACTACAAGCACGGGAGCAATTCTATGACATGGCAAGGGGTGGCCCAATCACAGGATGGCACATGGGGATATATGGACAACCTCGTGAGCACCGCAAAATCCTAAAACTGAAAAAAAAAAAAAAGTTAGAAGACAAAGGGGTAATGCAAAATGGTAAGTACATATATTTAAAACAGGGTTTGACAAATTTGCTTTGAATCTAGAAGCCAGCTAAAAAGGTTAGGAGCCAGTTTGTGCGCATGTGCGGCAACATGTAGCATGTGTATCGCAATCGGCGTTTTAATGCGTAGGCACCCCAACACACGCATTTATGTTTGTACGTGCGAATATGTGAGGGTGTGGGCTAGCATTTTTTTTGGGGGGGGGGTGGGATTTTATGTGCTTGGGTTAGAGCTGCACGATTCTGGATAAAATGAGAATCATAATTTTTTTGCTTAGAATAAAGAGTACGATTCTCGGCGTAACATTAGCTTTCATATTATAAAAAAAAAAAAAAAAATTGGGCTAACTTTACTGTTTAGTGTATTTTTTCCCAAAAAATTGCGTTTGAAAGACCGCTGCGCAAAGACGGTGTGACAAAGTATTGCAACGACTGCCATTTTATTCTCTAGGGTCTCTGATATATTTAGGGGCTCAGCATAATTTTCTAGAAAAAAATACTGCTTTTAACTTGTAAGCAACAAATGTCAGAAAAAGGCTTAGTCTTTAAGTGGTTAAACTGACCCCATTTGCATATGAACCAAGTGAACTGCGCTAGCAACTAAATGTGAACAACATAAATAAACAAAAAACCACAAAGCACCGCAAGTGATAATAAAGTGGCACGTTATAATAAATATGGACGTGTCAGAGAACTGGACCTGCAGCCCGCGCATCTAAGCCAACACCCAGTAAGAATGCGCTGAACTGCACCACCAGAACTCCAAGACCCTCCACATAAACTAAATCAATTGATGTGTATAAAAAATCAAATAAAACAGCAGGAGCATGGGAAGATGCACTATCCAAATAAAAACCTTCACTACACTATGTTAATTTGGACAGATGCATCTATCAAACATCAGAAATAGCAATTTAGCATACCACTAATATAAATATATAAATAAAATATGGCATATCAATTAAGCAAGTAAGAGCACTTGGTCACAGCAGCTGCATTTTTTCATGATGGAGATTTTTACTTTTATTAATGACAGGAGTATAAATGCGGATGAATTTTTTTCGTCCAATAATGAACAATCTGATATCAACTCGGATTTTAAACATCTTAGGGGTGCCCTTGATAAGCAAGTCAGGACCTGGTGGGATATTTTTTCCCTTAAAAAATATGTGAAAGATGGGATGACCCCCAGACGGCTTAGATGGGATTTAGCCCCCAATGATGGGCTCATAGACAAAGATCTCGAGGATGAATGGTTCTCCTTTTTTAATGGTGTTGAGAGGAAACTCTTAGAAATGCTAATAGCAAGAAAGGAGAGAAAACTAAAACTAATTGAGGCCAACATTAATGGAATAAAATCCAAATTAGGTCCTTTCATTACCTCTGGGGAATGTAAGGATAAACTAAAACAGCTCCAGGATTTTGTAGACAAATTGGACAAGGATACCCAAAAGAAAAAAATTAAAAAATTCATCAGAGATACCAAGGACTATAAATCCAATAAAGTTTATAAATGGCAAGAAATAGGGGAGGAGTCCAATACTGTACCTAACCCTATGGAAACAGAGCCAATTCGAGTGCTGGATACCATTAAAACTCCCGTTAGGAAGTTTGCTGGCTCCCAGAAAGACTCTGCCAAAACCACTCATAGTGGTCAGTCAAACAACTATTATGGTGCATCAGTATCTGGATATAGTGTACCTACATATAATCGTTTTGAACCTCTAGAGTATGACCACCCTTATCCATCCCAAAGGGGTTCCTATGGTCAGAGGGGCTATGACCATAGAGGATCCCATAACCAAAGAGGATATAATAGAGGAGGAGGATATGGGGGACAGCCTTGGGCCCACAATCAGCCTGATTATTATCCTCCAACAAACAGGGGAAGGGGATGGTATCCCAGTAACCTGAGAGGGGATTTTCAGAGGAGAGGATCAGGGGGACCCCCCACTACGAGAGGGAGAGGTACCACAACCCCCAGGGGCTGGGGGAGAGACCAGAGTCCACCAGAGGAGTGGAGACCATGGTACCCCATGACCCCCCAATCAAATCAAGAAAACAGAGGAGAACAAGAGGATGCAGAGGAGGTAAAAGGAAAGCGAAAAAGAATGGTTTAATGGAGGGAATTTTTAACTTAAGTGATGTCAATTTTTCTCAGGAAGAACTGAAAGTTTTAGATTTAGGCCTAAAATATGCCATGGAAAAAAATCTTAATAAATTTGATGTGTTCATTGATTTACAGAAATTTATAAGAAAAGTTAATATTAAAAAGCACTTTTCCAATAAAATAACAGCATCAAATTCCCCGGAAGAGGAATATATACATACAACTTTGAAGAATAACTCAACATTCAACCCCCAGATTAGCAATAATCATTTCGTTGGGGTGTTCAAGTCTCTGGTGGAACAGGATTTGGACAAGCTTGTTGTCAAACCCCAAAGAAGAAAAAAAGATTTAGAGAGAGGTCTAGAGACATTGATAGAAAACAAAAATATAGTGATCAGGTCGGCTGATAAGGGAGGGGGGGTGGTAATATTAAATAAAGCTGATTATTTGGAGGAACTAAATAGATTGGTTGGAGACCAGGATACCTATGAAAAGCTGAAGAATAATCCCACTAAGAAATTTAAGTTAAAATTAAAAAATCTAGTCAAAACAGCAACTGATGAGGGTATCTTGAAGAAAAAAGAGGCTAGATACCTTACCCCTGATGCTCCACGGGTACCGGTGATATACCAATTGCCGAAGATTCACAAAAATAAATCTAAGCCCCCAGGCCGACCAATAATCAGCGGGATTGGAGCCCTTTTCTCCAGACTTGGTGAATATCTAGACTGTTTCCTGCAACCACTCACCAAAAAATACCCTGCATATCTTAAAGATAGCAGAGAACTCATTGAATTAACTAAGACCATAACAATAGACGAAAACTGTCTGCTTGCAAGTATTGATGTAAATTCACTCTATACCAACATCCAACAAGAACATGCGTTACAAGCAGTAGGATGGGCATTAGAGGACACAGATATAAAATTAAAACAAAAGAAGTTTATCCTAAAAGCTTTGGATCTAGCAATGAGCCACAACTTTTTTTGGCACCAAAAGGAATACTATAGGCAAAAGAAAGGGGTCGCAATGGGTGCCAAGTATGCACCTTCAGTGGCATATCTGTTTATGAGCTTTTGGGAGGATGAGGCCATCTATCGATCCAGTATCCCAGAGCTCAGGTTATACAAAAGGTACATAGAGATATCCTGATTATCTGGGCAGGATCACCCGACTCCTTTTTAGAATTTATGGCCAAATTAAGGAACAACCGGTTTGGTATATCCTTTTCTGAGTGCTTCAGTTACCAACAAATCAATTTTGTGGACCTAACATTATTTAGAGAAGATAATAAATTACTTACTCGCACTTTCTTCAAAGATGTTGACCGAAATGGGTATATCCCCCTGACAAGTTGCCACCATCCAAGATGGCTAGGGGGTATCCCTAAAAGTCAGCTACTTAGGATTAGAAGAAACTGCAGTAACTTAAGTGACTACAATTTGCAAGCTAATATCATGGTGAAAAGATTTCAGGAAAAAGGTTACAGTCTGGAAAATTTAGAGAAGATCAAACAAACAGTTGGGGAAATGAATAGGAATGATCTGTTTAAATCTAAATCAAAAGGGGAGAATAATTTTAGTTTATCCTTCATCACAGGATTCAACAGACAGTATCGTGACCTGGAGAAAATCATAAAGAGGCATTGGCCTCTCCTTCATCAGGATAATGACTTGAGGAAGGTGCTGCCAAAACAGCCCAATTTTATTTATACCAAACCACCCACTTTGAGGCTTCAGTTAGCACATAATGTTATAGATCCCCCTAGGAAGACATGCACTTTTCTAGACAGTGTTGGGTTCTATAGTTGTGGCAGGTGTGGAATGTGCAGGACATCTAAATTTCGCAAGCGAAAAACCACCCATTTCAGTTCCTTGGTAGATGGTAGATCGTATGCAATTAAAAAATTTATAACCTGCAGCACAACACATGTTACCTACCTCCTATCTTGTCCTTGTAACCTGCAATATGTAGGAAGAACCACCAGACAACTGGGTATAAGACTCAATGAGCATGTAAATAGGATCAAGAAGGGGTATAGGTTCCATGGTCTTTCCAATCATTTTAGGCTTTTTCATAACCAAGACCCCAGCCTACTCACCTTCTGTGGAATTGACAGAGTTGAAGAACACTGGCGAGGTTCTAACCTTAGGCAAAATATCTCACAAAATGAAACCCAGTGGATACATAGATTACGCACTTTGAACCCCTTGGGCCTGAATATTGAGCTAGACTTGAATTGTTTTTTATCGAATTGGTAGTGTTCAAAATGGCAATTTATATATATTTTTCCATTTTTTATCCCAATATATTTTCTATATATATGTGTTTGTGCATGTTAGTCCCATACATATATATATATATTTATTTTATTTTTGTTTTATCGTTATTAATTATTATGAATTTTTGGTTATATGTTGTTTTTCTTCCCATGTCTTAATTATGAATACTAAGTTTAGTAAATTAGTAAAGTATCGAGTAAAATGTGGGACGTTATATTATTTACATTCACTTGAAAGGGGTTTTTATATATATTATATATTTTTCTATCTATATATATTTTTAGGTATATTTTCATATATTCTATATTTATTTTGTTATTTTTATAGACTTTTAACTATTGGATAATGTATTAAACAATTGTTTTTATCAATAGGAATTTAGATATTCAACATATATTGTACAAGATTTTTTCCGCCTATCTAGATATCCTGATGTTAGTATATATTTTTTTTGTTTTGCATAAACTTTGTTCTATGGAAGGTAGTGAGTGTCAATATAGTTTCCTTATGGAGATGTTGCAAACACCTATCTGTACACTGGAGTTGTTTGTCTCCGACCATTGAGTAAAGTTTTATTTTGCAAACAGGATATGATGACAGAGGAAGGAATGGGTGACTCTTCACCCATTGGCCGCAATTGGCTGTCACTCATTGAACACAATATAAAAGGTTTTCTACGTGAGCAGGATGTTAAGTCTTTGATAACGCCCTGGGGGAGGGGCGAAACGCGTCGACGCAACATCCTGTCCACGTCCGTCTGATTTGATACCAGTGACATCACTTCCTGGCGGTGGAACGCACGCCTAAGAGCGGCGAACCGACCAAAATATCTGAATGCCTGCTTTCCTTACCGGTCCCGTGAGTAGCGCATTTATGCGCAGGTGACCTTTGGTATTTTAAGGTTTTATGCTATATACCTCTCTTTTCTCCTTCGGTGGAACGTGTGCTTCTGTGGATTTACGAGCTATCTTTTACATCGCTACACTACTGGCCCTGTCTGTTGAAAAGATGAATAAGTTGGAAGCCTGTTCATTGTTTGTCCTATGAAGGAGTTTTTATCACGAGCCTCGTTTCCCCACATATTACAGCTGACGTTTCATGATTTCTTTGTGCTATTTGGAATTTGCAGAGTGGATTGCTCCATAGTATTTTATGTTTGCTTAATTGATATGCCATATTTTATTTATATATTTATATTAGTGGTATGCTAAATTGCTATTTCTGATGTTTGATAGATGCATCTGTCCAAATTAACATAGTGTAGTGAAGGTTTTTATTTGGATAGTGCATCTTCCCATGCTCCTGCTGTTTTATTTGATTTTTTATACACATCAATTGATTTAGTTTATGTGGAGGGTCTTGGAGTTCTGGTGGTGCAGTTCAGCGCATTCTTACTGGGTGTTGGCTTAGATGCGCGGGCTGCAGGTCCAGTTCTCTGACACGTCCATATTTATTATAACGTGCCACTTTATTATCACTTGCGGTGCTTTGTGGTTTTTTGTTTATTTATGTTGTTCACATTTAGTTGCTAGCGCAGTTCACTTGGTTCATATATATTTTTAAAGTACAGTACTTTCACTCTGCAGCTGCAACAAAGTTTTTTCCTTTTTGGTTTTCACAAAAAAATTTTTTTATTGATTACATATATTTGCGAGCGCTGTATTGTATGATTTTATGACCCCATTTGCAGACCAAAGTCTATCCCTTTGATCTCTAAAAGAACACAAGGATACAATGTTTCTTTTTATCTCTTTCAGCACCTTGTTGATAAAACACTGCTGTTTTTTTTTTTTGTTTTTTTTTTGACAGCTGTGAGCAGGGAACAGCTCTGCACTTGTTATATGAATTGTGGATATGCAGGATTAAGATCGTGAGGGGGTTGAATCGAGATCGCGATTTTTTTTAACGATTAATCGTGCAGCTCTAGCTTGGGTGTAACTTAAAATTTTCTACAATTAAAAAACATTTATTTTTTTTACTTAACTTTTTTTCATCACATAGGGGACAAAAAGTCCTCCATGTGATCATTTTTTGGTGACAGGTTTTTTTTTTTTTATTGTTTTTTTATCGAAATGTATTTTAGATAAAATGCTTTTGGAGTAAAAATCTATCTAAAAATAGTTTTCTATTTAGAATACGTTAATAATTTAGTTTATTCAGCATGAAATGGAGCTTAGTTACAGTGAGGACAGAAAGTATTCAGACCCCCTTAAATTTTTCACTCCTTGTTATATTGCAGCCTTTTGCTAAAATCATTTAAGTTCATTTTTTCCCTCATTAATGTACACACAGCCCCCCATATTGACAGAAAAACACAGAATTGTTGACATTTTTGCAGATTTATTAAAAAAAGAGAAACTGAAATATCACATGGTCCTAAGTATTCAGACCCTTTGCTGTGACACTCATATATTTAACTCAGGTGCTGTCCATTTCTTCAGATCATCGTTGAGATGGTTCTACACCTTCATTTGAGTCCAGCTGTGTTTGATTATACTGATTGGACTTGATTAGGAAAGCCACACACCTGTCTATATAAGACCTTACAGCTCACAGTGCATGTCAAAGCAAATGAGAATCATGAGGCCAAAGGAACTGCCTGAAGAGCTCAGAGACAGAATTGTGGCAAGGCACAGATCTGGCCAAGGTTACAAAAAAAATTCTGCTGCACTTAAGGTTCCTAAGAAGACAGTGGCCTCCATAATCCTTAAATGGAATACGTTTGGGACGACCAGAACCCTTCCTAAAGCTGGCCGTCCGACTAAACTGAGCTATCGGGGGAGAAGAGCCTTGGTGAGAGGTAAAGAAGAACCCAAAGATCACTGTGGCTGAGCTCCAGAGATGCAGTCGGGAGATGGGAGAAAGTTGTAGAAAGTCAACCATCACTGCAGCCCTCCACCAGTTGGGGCCTTATGGCAGAGTGGCCCGACGGAAGCCTCTCCTCAGTGCAAGACACATGAAAGCCTGCATGGAGTTTCCTAAAAAAAACCTGAAGGACTCCAAGATGGTGAGAAATAAGATTGTTTGGTCTGATGAGACCAAGATAGAACCTTTTGGCCTTAATTCTAAGCGGTATGTGTGGAGAAAACCAGGCACTGCTCATCACCTGTCCAATACAGTCCCAACAGTGAAGCATGGTGGTGGCAGCATCATGCTGTGGGGGTGTTTTTCAGCTGCAGGGACAGGACGAATGGTTGCATTCGAGGGAAAGATGAATGCAGCCAAGTACAGGGATATCCTGGATGAAAACCTTCTCCAGAGTGCTCAGGACCTCAGACTGGGCCAAAGGTTTACATTCCAACAAGACAATGACCCTGAGCACACAGCTAAAATAACGAAGGAGTGGCTTCACAACAACTCCGTGACTGTTCCTGAATGGCCCAGCCAGAGCCCTGACTTAAACCAAATTGAGCATCTCGGGAGAGACCTAAAAATGGCTGTCCACCAACATTTACTATCCAACCTGACAGAACTGGAGAGGATCTGCAAGGAGGAATGGCAGAGGATCCCCAAATCCAGGTGTGAAAAACTTGTTGCATCTTTCCCAAAAAGACTCATGGCTGTATTAGATCAAAAGGGTGCTTCTACTAAATACTGAGTAAAGGGTCTGAATACTTAGGACCATGTGATATTTCAGTTTCTTTTTTATCAAATCTACAAAAATGTCAACACTTCTGTGTTTTTCTGTCAATATGGGGTGCTGTGTGTAGATTAATGAGGAAAAAATGAACTTAAATGATTTTAGCAAATGGCTGCAATATAACAAAGAGTGAAAAATGTAAGGGGATCTGAATACTTTCCGTCTCCACTATATTTAAAATTTTTCTCATAATGCATCAGTCATCTAAAGTTCTTCCTGATTTAAAATAAAACAGATACTATTTACCCTAAACCACATACATTTTCAACAGGAAACCCTGAAAGGTAATGTATATATATGCTTTATGATAATTTATTTTTTTTTTTTTAAAACAAATATATTTTAAAATGGAAACATGGAACAGGGAGTGAAACTGTTAAAGAGGTTGTATTCCGCTTGGTGATTTGTACCAACAGGTAAGCCTATAATAAGGCTTAGGCAATATTGACCCTGCATGCAATGGCTGATGTCAGCGGTGCATGCACTCTGCAGGTCCAGCGTCCTGTGCGCATGCGCCGAGTGACATCATTGTGGCTCCGGCCATTCACAGCCATGGAGCCAGTGATGCTGGAAGAAATGCAGAGGGAACATGTCAGCTCCTTCAGTGGTGACCGGGCGCGCTGAGGGAGCTTTTCGTTCTAAGGTAAGTATTTCATAATGTGCTAGTATGCGATGCATACTAGCACATTATACTATTGTCTTGCAGGTTGCTTTTTTTTTTTCTTTTTTTTTTCAGCAGTTTACTACCGCTTTAAAGTGGTTGTAAACCCTTACAGACCACTTTATCCTACAGGTAAGCCTAGATTGAGGCTTACCTGCAGGTGCTTGAAATATCTCCTAGACCTACACGGTCTAGGAGATATTTGTAAAACGTCGTACAGCGATTTCTTCTGCGCATGCGCCGGAGTTAGAAAGGGGTCATGCCGTGACTGGCGGATCCCGCGCGCATGCGCATCACGGCCAGTCACATAGCCGGAGTTCGCGGCCCCGGAAGGAAGACGGGTGAAGAATGGACGCTCGCTGCTAGCAAGGAAGACGGGGACATCGCGGGCTTCTCCTGCAGGTAAGTGTCACATAATGGGCTCCTATGCGATGCATAGGAGCCCATTATGCTTTACCTTTGCAGGGAAACAAAGAGGAAGTAAAACCCACCAGAGTTTACTTCCTCTTTAAAATAGTACTTATACAGGGCGATTTACTACGTCAATGGATTAAATTAGGGCTGCAACTAACGATTATTTTCATAATCAATTTGTTCGATTAATCGGTTAATAACCTTAAAAAAAGTGTGGTGTATAATTTAGTTAACCACTTGAGCCCCGGACCATTATGCTGCCTAAGGACCAGAGGTCTTTTTCCAATTTGGCACTGCGTCGCTTTAACTGCTAATTGCGCGGTCATGCAATGCTGTACCCAAACGAAATTTGCGTCCTTTTCTTCCCACAAATAGAGCTTTCTTTTGATGGTATTTGATCACCTCTGCGGTTTTTATTTTTTGCGCTATAAACGGAAAAAGACCGAAAATTTTGAAAAAAAAATTATATTTTCTACTTTTTGTTATAAAAAAAATCCAATAAACTAAATTTTAGTCATACATTTAGGCCAAAATGTATTCGGCCACATGTCTTTGGTAAAAAAAATGTCAATAAGCGTATATTTATTGGTTTACGCAAAAGTTATAGCGTCTACAAACTAGGGTACATTTTCTGTAATTTACACAGCTTTTAGTTTATGACTGCCTATGTCATTTCTTGAGGTGCTAAAATGGCAGGGCAGTACAAAACCCCCCCAAGTGACCCCATTTTGGAAAGTAGACACCCCAAGGAAATTGCTGAGAGGCATGTTGAACCCATTGAATATTTATTTTTTTTGTCCCAAGTGATTGAATAATGACAAAAAAAAAAAAAAAAAAAAAATTATTTACAAAAAGTTGTCACTAAATGATATATTGCTCACACAGGCCATGGGCCTATGTGGAATTGCACCCCAAAATACATTCAGCTGCTTCTCCTGAGTATGGGGATACCACATGTGTGGGACTTTTTGGGAGCCTAGCCGCGTACGGGGCCCCGAAAACCAATCACCACCTTCAGGATTTCTAAGGGTGTAAATTTTTGATTTTACTCCTCACTACCTATCACAGTTTCGGAGGCCATGGAATGCCCAGGTGGCACAAAACCCCCCAAAATGACCCCATTTTGGAAAGTAGACACCCCAAGCTATTTGCTGAGAGGCATATTGAGTCCATGGAATATTTTATATTTTGACACAAGTTGTGGGAAAGTGACACTTTTTTTTTTTTTTTTTTTTTTGCATAAAGTTGTCACTAAATGATATATTGCTCACACAGGCCATGGGCATATGTGGAATTGCACCCCAAAATACATTTAGCTGCTTCTCCTGAGTATGGGGATACCACATGTGTGGGACTTTTTGGGAGCCTAGCCGCGTACGGGGCCCCAAAATCCAATCACCGCCTTCAGGATTTCTAAGGGTGAAAATTTTTGATTTCACTCTTCACTGCCTATCACAGTTTCGGAGGCCATGGAATACCCAGGTGGCACAAAACCCCCCCAAATGACCCCATTTTGGAAAGTAGACACCCCAAGCTATTTGCTGAGAGGCATGGTGAGTATTTTGCAGCTCTCATTTGTTTTTGAAAATGAAGAAAGACAAGAAAAAACATTTTTTTTTTTCTTTTTTCAATTTTCAAAACTTTGTGACAAAAAGTGAGGTCTGCAAAATACTCACTATACCTCTCAGCAAATAGCTTGGGGTGTCTACTTTCCAAAATGGGGTCATTTGGGGGGGGTTTGTGCCACCTGGGCTTTCCATGGCCTCCGAAACTGTGATAGGCAGTGAAGAGTGAAATCAAAAATTCACGCCCTTAGAAAGCCTGAAGGCGGTGCTTGGTTTTCGGGGTCCCGTACGTGGCTAGGCTCCCAAAAAGTCTCACACATGTGGTATCCCCGTACTCAGGAGAAGCAGCAGAATGTATTTTGGGGTGTAATTTCACATATTCCCATGGCATGTTTGAGCAATATATCATTTAGTGACAACTTTGTGCAAAAAAAACCAAAAAAAAACAAAAATGTGTCTCTTTCCCGCAACTTGTGTCGCAATATAAAATATTCCATGGACTCGACATGCCTCTCAGCAAATAGCTTGGGGTGTCTACTTTCCAAAATGGGGTCATTTGGGGGGGTTTTGAACTGTCCTGGCATTTTATGCACAACATTTAGAAGCTTATGTCACACATCACCCACTCTTCTAACCACTTGAAGACAAAGCCCTTTCTGACACTTATTGTTTACATGAAAAAGTTATTTTTTTTTTGCAAAAAAATTACTTTGAACCCCCAAACATTATATATTTTTTTAAAGCAAATGCCCTACAGATTAAAATGGTGGGCGTTTCATTTTTTTTTTTCACACAGTATTTGCGCAGCGATTTTTCAAACGCATTTTTTGGGGAAAAAACACACTTTTTTAAATTTTAATGCACTAAAACACACTATATTGCCCAAATGTTTGATGAAATAAAAAAGATGATCTTAGGCCGAGTACATGGATACCAAACATGACATGCTTTAAAATTGCGCACAAACGTGCAGTGGCAACAAAATAAATACATTTTTAAAAGCCTTTAAAAGCCTTTACAGGTTACCACTTTAGATCTACAGAGGAGGTCTACTGCAAAAATTACTGCCCTCGATCTGACCTTCGCGGTGATACCTCACATGCATGGTGCAATTGCTGTTTACGTTTGACGACAGACCGCCGATTGCGTTCGCCTTAGCGCGAGAGCAGGGGGCGACAGGGGTGCTTTTTTTTTTTTTTTTCCTTTATTATTTTTCTGCTTTTTTTATCTTATTTTTAAACTGTTCCTTTCATATTTTTTTTTTTTAATCATTTTTATTGTTATCTCGGGGAATGTAAATATCCCCTATGATAGCAATAGGTAGTGACAGGTACTCTTTTTTGAAAAAATTGGGGTCTATTAGACCCTAGATCTCTCCTCTGCCCTCAAAGCATCTGACCACACCAAGATCGGTGTGATAAAATGCTTCCCCAATTTCCCAATGGCGCTATTTACATCCGGCGAAATCTAAGTCATAAAATGCTCGTAGCTTCCGGTTTCTTAGGCCATAGAGATGTTTGGAGCCACTCTGGTCTCTGATCAGCTCTATGGTCAGCTGGCTGAATCACCGGCTGCATTCTCAGGTTCCCTGTTGAGACAGGAGAGCCAGAGAAAAACACGGAAGACGGTGGGGGGGGGGGGGGGGGGGGGGCATTCCCTCCCACGGCTTGTAAAAGCAGTCTAGAGGCTAATTAGCCGCTAGGATTGCTTTTACATGAAAGCCGACCGCTGGCTGAAAAGAATGATACCAAAGATGATACCTAAATCTGCAGGCATCATTCTGGTATAACCACTCAAAGTCGTGAATGGCGTACCTGAAGACAAAAAAATGGTTAACAATAAAGCACAGTAAACGGTAAAGTATAAAAAATTGCATACCTGAAAAAGCAAACATGATAAAACATAATAACAATAAAACATTGCAGAATAGAATACAGTAAAAAAGAGCAGAACAATAGAGAGAGAATAGAGAGAGAGAGAACAATAAAACGACAACTATTTTTTTTTTATTTTATATATATATTTTTTTTTTGACACTTTTTTTGTAACTAACTTTTGTAACTGTAACCGGTTCCAGGTTCGGGTCTCACAAAATGCGATGGCATCTTGGGAGACCCTGTGAAAGTGTGCCTAGTCTGTGCAATGCTGTACCCTACGCTAATACTCAACTAGTGCATGGTAGCGTTCAAAACATTCACCAATGCAAAGACCAGGATTGTCAGGACAGGAGGGACAATAATAGCGGGTGTCACGCCTATATCCGCGCTTCCTGCAGACACATCTTTTTTGGGGGTTCGTTGGGTAGGGGTACTCGGGAGGACATAAAGAAAATGCCTCTCATGCAACCGACTGCATTTGATTGGGGATGTGAATGGGGGAAGTACGGGCGCTGCAGAAGTGGTGGGTTCCCAATTAGGATTGGCGAATGCAGCAGGAAGGGCACTATGGGCACGACGGGCCTGTGTTTGTCTTTTTGGTGGCAGCGGGACACTACTTGTGCTTGCCACCTCACCAGCTTGAACTGCATTTATGGGACTCGCCATGTCACCAAGTGTTACTGCAGTGCGGGTTTGACTACGACCGGGGTGTACTAGGCCGCTGGTGCTTGCCAGTTCACCAAAACGCTACCAAAAAAACTGTTAGCGATCGCAGGGATCAAGGCCTGACTCTGCAAACGCTGCAGTTATGCGTTTAGTGTTTTGTAAGGGACAGTGATCGATCGATACTGCACTTGGGTGGGCCGGGCCGGGCGGAGGGGCAAAACGCAGGTGCTAGCAGGTATCTGGGCTGATCCCGCTAACACTGCGTTTTTGGGAACCCTAAACTGCTGGGGACGCTAGTATAGATCTGATCGGATCAGATACTATACCACTAAGGGAGGTGTACGGTGCGTGCGTGGGTGTTAGCGCTACTGGCGCTAACCTGACGCTGCCTGGTGCTTGCTTGCCAGTTCACCAAAATGCTACCAAAAAAACTGTTAGCGATCGCAGGGATCAGGCCTGACTCTGCGAACGCTGCAGTTATGCGTTTAGTGTTTTGTAAGTGACAGCGATCGATCGATACTGCACTTGGGTGGGCCGGGCGGAGGGGCAAAACGCAGGTGCTAGCGGGTATCTGGGCTGATCCCGCTAACACTGCGTTTTTGGGAACCCTAAACTGCTGGGGACGCTAGTATAGATCTGATCGGATCAGATATTGATCCGTACAGATACTATACCACTAAGGGAGGCGTATGCTGCGTGCGTGGGTGTTAGCGGTACTGGCGCTAATCTGACGCTGCCTGGGGCGACGCATATCACCGCCGGGCGATCAGGGGGCTAAACCTTTATTCGGTAATAAACGGCGGGTGCCCTGACACTATAAAAAATAAACGAACTAACCAGCGTCAACCGTAACGTTTATACGGTGATCAGTGGTGAAAGGGTTAACTAGGGGGCAATCAAGGGGTTAAAACATTTATTAGATAGTATATGGGGGTCCCTGACGCTATAAAACGCTGACGGCGAACCTAAATATTTACCTCACTAACTAGCGTCACCAGTGATACTAATACAGCGATCAGAAAAATGATCGCTTAGCAACACTGGTGACAGGGGGTGATCAAGGGGTTAAAACTTTATTAGGGGGGGTTAGGGGGGTACCCTAGACCTAAAGGGGGGTAATACTAACTGTCCCAACACTGTAACTGTCACAAACTGACACTATGCAGTAATCAGAAAAAAAAAAAACCTGCTGGTGTCAGTTTGTGACAGGGGGGGGGGGGTGATTGGGGGGGGGATCGGGGTGTTTTGTGTGCCTGGCATGTTCTACTGTGTGTGTAGTGTGTTGTGCACTTACATTGATGTCTTCTCCCCTCGGCGCTGAAACGGAATACCGAGCCGAGGGGAGATGACATCATTTCCTTTGCTGCTGTTTAGCATACAGCAGCAAAGGAATGTTCCCATTGGCCGGCGGCGATCGCGAGGGGGGGGCCACAAACGGATGGCCTCCCCCTCATCTCGGATCGCCGGGGAACAGAACGGGACCGCCTCGGGCACCGGGGGGGGGGTCCGATCGGACCCCCCACCCGCGGAAGGCAAATCACGTACATGTACGTGATTTTGCCTGCCCGTGCCGCTTTGCCGACGTAAATCGGCGTTAGGCGGTCCTTAAGTGGTTAATATGTAAAGTTTAAAAAAAAGGCAATGTATTCTTAAATATCTCTATGCAGTGGTAAATATAAATAACCAACTATATGGTTAGGGAGCAAAATCTCTAATCCACCCTGAGATTAACAGACAGAAGAGATATACTGTATATACTATTAGAGGTTGAATCTGGTAAATATCTGACTCAGAGATCTTTTTTTTATTTAACCACTTGACCACTGGGCACTTAAACCCCCTTCCTAACCAGACCAATTTTCAGCATTCGGTGCTCACACTTTGAGAATTACTCAGTCATGCAACAGAGTAACCACATGAAACGTTTGTCCTTTTTTCACACAAATAGAGCTTTCTTTTGGTGGTATTTAATCACCACTGGGTTTTTTATTTTTTGCGCTATAAATCAAAAATGAACGAAAATTCGGTAAAAAAAAAAAAAAAATTCTTTGTTTTTGTTAAAATTTATGGCAGAGTACTGGCACTGAGCAGCGCTGTGGGCTGGATCTGTAGTGCCCACAGCGCTGCAAATGATCTCTCCCTCTCTCCTCTCACACTGTACCAATCGGTACAGAGCGGGGAGGGAGGAACCGTCGGCTGATTTGACGGAGCGATCACGAGGTAAATAGCCACCATCAGCAGCCATTTACTGTGATCCGGATGTTCCCGGGGGCGCGATTCTGTGAGGACGTCCCATGGACGTCCACCCAGAATAAGCCAACCGCACTGTAGCCGTCTTTCGGCTATGGCCCGGTCAGCATGTGGTTAAAGAAAGAAAAAAAAAGAGTTAAAGACTGTTTTGCAGATTTTCAAACAGAACTGTAATATATTATATGCTGGCCATACAAAAACAATGTCTTCCTTCAAAAAAAAAAGTTATGTTCGTTCGATTTTCGAATCGTTAGTGGGGTCAAATCGACATTCGTTTTCAACTACAGTGACAGGAAAATTTAGAAATAATAGAAAACTGCTTGGTCAAAAGAATTTTCAGACAGTGTATTCGTTCAGAAATTACATTCATTTTAAAACAGAATGTTAAAAACAAGTGAGAATTTCAAACATTCTTTCATTCAGCGAAAGTACAAAGATTTTTCATATGAATATTCTCATCTGAAAATTGATCCGTGTGGCCAGCATAAGGCTTGGTACACACCTATGCAGCTTGCTTTTGATCTGTTTCTACCCTGCTTTTTGCTGTGCATTAAGTACAGTATAGAGTGCCCCAATAGTAAGGTAAAGAAAACTGCTACCTTTAGAACCACTCACTTCCTGCCCAGGACTACATGTCCCATGAGGCATTGCTCCTCACAAATTCACAAGTTCTCAGGCACTTACTGACATGTATGGGCGGGGTACTGAGCAGTATGTGTGCTTCACTGTAAACAAATAATGCATTCTGTATGCAGGCCAACTAATCGATTATGAAAATAGTAATCGATGAATTTCATAATTGTTTGGTTATCGATCGATTAGTTGTTTCAGCCCTAGATTAAATAGTAAAACAAAAAAGTTTAACAAGACCCCTTTCACACTGGAGGTGTTTTTCAGGCACTTTAGCACAAAACATAGCGCCTGTAAAGTGCCTGAAAAAAGCCTCTTCTGCACTCCCAGTGTGAAAGCCCGAGTGCTTTTACACTGGGGCGCTGCGCTGGCAGGACGTCAAAAAAAGTCCTGCAAGCAGCTTCTTTGCAGTGCTTTAGGAGTGGTGAAAACACTGCTCCTAAAGCGCCCCTGCCCATTGAAATGGGCAGTGCCGCTTTTAACCCTTTATTCGGCCGCTAGTGGGGGTTAAAAGCACTGCAAAAATGACAGTAAAGCGCCAATAAAACTAGCGCCACTTTACCACCAACACCCGGGGCGCTGGCAGTAGGAAAGGGCTCAAGGGTTAACTAATTCCCTGTGCACACAAACATTCTTCTGTTAAAGCATGTGTTACCACAGCAATTCATACTCCTGATATGTGCTACTGTACTATGTACTTGTATGAGAATGTATCCTGTTCTCTTTGCATTGCTTCCTTTGTGTGAAATCCCTGCTATACCTGTCAGTCCCTCTGCTTTCCTATTAAACACTGACCACACTAAGCAGGAGAATACACTGTGGTCACATCTCTAGCTATGCTGGGAATTCAGTGTACTCTTCTCCAATGATCAGACTTGTCTTGCCACCCAACCCCCCCCGCACAGCCATTCACTGGGAAGCTCAGTGTGCTGCTGCTTCTCCTCCCTACAGCTCTTATGCAGCGGTGAACAGGGAGAAGGTGATCACTTATAAAGAAGGGAAAAAAGGTATTTATGGGTTTTTTTTTGTTTTTTTTAATAGCTATGCAAAATGTTTCGCCTTTCATATCCATTTTAAACTGAATGGGTTGTTTTACAAGGTGATCATTTACAAATCACTAACTGCAGCTCTCTTACTCACAGATTGCTGTCAGACAGGGAACTGAGGAGATATAGCTAGTGTTACTTTTGGTATTGTTTACAAATGTTACACTGAATGATCATTGTTATTGGCTGTCACAGTAATTATTCAATGAGGAAGGCTTCAGATTGGCTCCCAATCATAGGATTGGGATCTCCTTATTCTACAGACACCAGGTCTCAAGAAGCTGTGCATGGGAGCGGGCAGGGAAAAGTAATACGCCAAAGGTAGGCAATTGGTTATGGAAGCACCTCCAATGATCAGTTCGTACCACTGTACACAATTGAGTAACCTGTCTGATCACTACTCTTGAAGAGGTTACAAAACTTCTCAGATGCCCACCTAACCAACTTTCCCCTGGATCCTGTTCCCTCACAACTTCTACAGTCACGCTCTTATTCTATCCTATGCTCCCTCACTTACATCTTCAATCTCTCCTTCTCTAGTGGCACCTTCCCCTCCCCTCTAAAAGATGTGCAGATCACGCCCATACTTAAAAAGCCGTCACTGGTCCCTCTCTAACCTAAACAACTTAAGAACCATCTCATTGCTCCCATTCACCTCAAAACTTATAGTACACAGTCTATGGTCTTGGCTCCTACCTCAGTGAAAATAACCTTCTTGACCCCTTACAATGTGGATTTCGCTCACAGCACTCCACAGAAACTGCCTTACTAAACGTCACTAAATATTACTAACTGCTAAAACAAATGGCCACTACTCCATACTCCTACTGCTTGACCCCTCTGCAGCCGTCGACACAGCTGACCACCTGCTCCTTCACAATAAACTGTTGCCTTGGCCTCCAAGATTCTGCTGTATCTTGGTTCTCCTCCTACCTATCACAGCGCTCCTTCAGTGTTACCTACAACTCTGTCTCCTCCTCTCCATTGCCCCTTTCTGTGGTGGTCCCCCAAGGCTCTGTTCTTGGACCCCTTCCCTATCTACACCTCCTCCCTTGGTCACTTGATAGCCTCCCACGGCTTTCTAAACCACTTATACGCTGATGACACCCAAATCTCTCGGTCTACTCCTCACCTCACTCCTTCAGTCTCCTCTCCCATTACTAAATGACATATCAGCATGGCTGTCACGCCACTTCCTTAAACAAAATCTCTCTAAAACCGAGCTGGTAATATCCTCCCTGCCCGTGCCCCCCTCCATGACTTTTCCATCAAAATCAATGATGCAACCATGAATCCCTCCCCTCATGCCAGGGTACTAGGTGTAATCCTAGACTCTGACCTGTCCTTTCAGCCACAAACGCTGTTCAAAGCTTGTAGACTTCACCTCCGTAACATCTCTAAATTCAAAATACTAACCAGTAACCACAACATACAAAGCCATTTAACTCTGAGCCCTGAGCTACATCCCCAATTTTGTCTCCAAATATCACCCAAACCGCTCCTCTTAAGACCTCCTGCTCTCAAGCTCCCTTGTCTCCTCCTCCCATGCTCGTATCCAGGACTTCTCCAGAGCTTCTCCCATCCTCTGGCACTCTCTACCTCAATTTGTCAGGCTATCTCCTACTCTAGCTGCCTTCAGGCAATCCCTGAAAACTCACCTCTTCGGGGAAGCTCATTACACCTCCAGCTAATCTTTTACCCCTTTTATCAGCTCATTCCCCACATTTACAACCGGTTGTACCACCTGCCCCAACCCTATTAGATTGTAAGGTCTTCTGAGCAGGGCACTCTTAATCCTCTTGTATTTTATTGTATTGTAACTGTACTGTCTCCCTTTAATAATATAGCTAGTGATATCTGCACGTTCCCACAAACATTAAGGCTGCATTCACACCTGAGCGTTTTCCGCTCATAAAACGCCCGACAAGCAAAATCCCATTTATTTCAATGGCACCTGTTCACATCTGAGCGTTTTGTCACCTGAAGCAAAACGCCTGAAAAACGCCCTAAGCTCAAAAAAGAACATGAGCTTCTTTGGGGCAGATTACAGGCATTTTTCTGCTTGTTACATTGGTGACCTAAAAAATCGCGGTAAAAACGCATGACTTTGAAAAGCTCAGGTGTGAATGCAGCCTATAATAATCACACGATTATGGTTACCTTAACAGCAAAAAAAAAAAAAAAAATCCAGGTCTTATTTAAAAGTAAGGATGGGCTCAGGCGTGTTCATAACTCCACGTGACCGCTCCCCCCAGGAAGCGGACACTGCGCAGTGCTAATCACAGGTAGTGAGACATTTCCCGATCTCTGCAGCCGCTGATTAAGAAATGTCTCACTGCTTGTGATTAGCGCTGCGCAGTGTCAGCTTCCTGGCAGACTTGGGCACGTGGAGTTAAGAACACACCTGAGCCCATCCTTATTTAAAAGGTTGGAAGCACATCTTTTAAATTTGCACCGCCCAGATTCTGGCCCCGCCCACCACCAACTTTCCAACTATAAATTATTACTCTGCCTACAGGTAATTTGAAGTTGAAAAAAAAAATAAAAATAGATTAATAAAAATGGCCACATGTGCTGGACTTGAAGACACCATTGACCATAATACCCAAAATATTTAGGTTTTCTTTCACCAACAGTGATAAAGGTAAACTGGAGAAAAAGAAGGGGAAGCTCCCTAAAGGGGGCACAGAGAGCAATAAAAACCTGACTGGTGTTCTAATCTTGCTCTACTATCAAAAACAAAAATTCCTATTAGATATACCTTAATGCAAATAATATACAAATTACAGGCATATAAAAATAAAATTACAGAATCCATACCATCAAACAATCTTTTGGTGGCGAGACTACCCTAAACAGAAAAAAAGGAAAAACTTTGTTTTTTTTAGTTTTGGATGGAGGGGAGAGGGATTAGAACAGCTGTCAGTTTTTATTGCTGTCTGTGCCCCCGTGAAGGAGATTTAGCCTAGTTGTCCTGTTTATTATTATTGAATGTTAAAGAAAACGAAAATCCCAACATTTTGGGTTGTCCCCAGAAAAGTAAAAGAGGGAAAAATCTTCCAATGGGGACACTAGTTCTGGTGAACTGGAGGTTCCCAAGAAATTACACTCATTTGCAGGGATTTTCTTACACTTCCTGTTTGGCTATGGGACAGGAGGTGAAGGAAAATCTCCTCAATGGGGCAAAGATGGCAAAAATTAAAAGAAGTCCCATTTGCCACCATGGAAGACAGCTTGTAGCTCTCAATGAACTGTGAGGGTGCTCACCAGTGCACTCATAGTCCATTGATTTTTCCTGCTCTTCAGTAACTGTCTGCCTGTACGAGAGGTATGGGCAGACAGCTGAACTGAGTGTCTGAAGGAGCCCAACACTGCACCCGTGATCTAATGATCGCAGGTACAATGCTTTGCAGGCTCCATTGCAAAAAAAAAAAAAACTAATAAAATGCATTTTTTTTTGCCTGCAAAATCACATGCATTATTTTTACAAAAAGGTGAACTTTGCCTTTAATACTGAAGCGTTTGGAGCACCCCAGTTCCTGTGCTGCTTGCAAGGAATCAGATAGTGGCAGCCGCCAACACTGGATGGAAGTTTTAGCTGTCCTTAACATGTTTCCTTTAGGGTTCATTCACACAGGCGATTAGCACACACTTCAAATTCCAGTAGCACGGATCTGCGGATTCCTGTGGCTGCAATATCAGGTGCGTGTGAAAACCTGTGGCTGCTCAGCCCATACAAAACAATGACCGACCGACAGCTTCTGCAGATATCCATGACTGTTTACCAGCCATTACTTTAATTACATTACGTTATTGTGGCTGGATGCAGTCTGCCTGTCAGTGTTTTTTTTAGGAGCTGAGCAGCTGCAGTTCTTTGCATACACCTGTGATTCCAACTGCAGTAATCCGCACATTCTTGCAGCTGGAAATCGCTAAGTGTGCTAAACACACGTGCGGATGCACCCTAAAAGCTAAGCTCCAACAATATCTCAGTCTTGCACATGTGTAGAGGCTCCTCTCCCCAACTGAAATTGCTTATTCTATCTTCATTGCATAGTGTGAGCTTCTCAGTGTGATTGGAAGTTGCAGCAAGTGAGAGCTCGCCTCATTTCTTGTCCAGTCTGAACTGTTCCTGGCCTCTCCTTTCATTTACTAGACTTCAGTTCTTTCAATCATGGAAACTCAGCATCACCAGCCGTTTCCCCGTCCCTCCCCTCTTTTTGTCCAATCACAGAGCGCTTTGTATTCTGTGAACCTATTCACAAAATACAAAGCGATCTGTGAATGGACAAGGGCAGACAGAGCAGCTGCAGTGTAGGGGAGCTCCAAGTCTGAAGCATAACAAAAGAAAAACTATGAAAAAAAAAAAAGAACGTGAAAGTGTAAACAAGCTGATATCCAGGAAGTAGACTGAGATTTCGTTTACATTTTTAAAAACATTCAACTTTGAGATGTCCCAGTGATAGAAAGCTGGTGGCGCACGATCTCAGTGGCTGGGGGGCAGACTACGTGACGCATCATCTGGGAAGAAAGTTCCTTTATATAAGTAACCCAGCAGGATAAGTAAAAAAATAAATGTTTTTTTTTTTTCCCCCCCAGAGTTCTATTAAAATCTTCAGTAATGTTTATATCTAAATATGAGGCTTTTTTCTTTTAGGCTTCGTCAAGACAGGCAAAAGTCTCTAGAACCCCTCTGAAAAATTATCTGCAGTGGATCGCTTTTTAGGCTGGATTCAAACCTATGCAGTTTTAGTGCTTTCTGCAGGTTTGAAATACAGAACGTGTTCCATAGGAAGCCATGTTAAATGGACTGTAGTGCAAATCTGCAAAATGCAAAAAGCACTAAAACTGCATAGGTGTGAATCCAGCCTTAAAAGGGCCATAGAACTGTGGCTTCCAGGCATTTAGGGAGGAGATCCTGTCACCTCCTGAAAGACATTTTTTTTTTTTTGTACTGGAAAATGTGCTTCAACAAAGGCAAAACGTTTGGTTTGTACTTTCAGTGCCACACTTGACAAGTCAAGTTAAAGTATAACTACAGGCAGAACGGGTTTTGAAGAGCGTGGAGAGGGGTTAGAACCCCTATCAGGTTTTTATTGCCGCCTGTGCCCCTAATTTGCTGTGACAGTGAATAAAAGTTTGACAGGCAGTGGTGTCTGTCAAATGTGACAAGTGGGAATGAATTTGCTGCATCCACAAAGCATACCAGCCACAGTACAACACCTTCCAGCTGCATGTTTTATTTTAGTTTCAACGACGGCTCAGCCACCTTTTTTTATCGCCCATGTACACGAGTCCTTACAGGGATCTCTAGATCCACTGCTGGCCTTCATTATTTGTATACAGTTGAAAAAGTATTCATACCACTTGAAATTTTTTCATGTTACAACCAAAAAACGTAAACGGAATTTATTGGGATATTATGTGACAGACCAACACAAAGTGGCACATAATTGTGACGTGGAAGGAGAACGATAGATGGTTTTCCAAATTTTTTACAAATAAATATGTGAAAAGTGTGTGGTGCATTTGTATTCAGCCCCCCTGAGTCAATACTTTGTAGAACCACCTTTCGCTGCAATTACAGCTGCAAGTCTTTTTGGGGATGTCTCTACCAGCTTTGCACATCTAGAGTGTGAAATTTTTGCAATGAACAGCAATTTTCAAGTCTTGCCACAGATTCTCAATTGGATTTAGGTCTGGACTTTGACTGGGCCATTCTAACAGATGAATATGCTTTGATCTAAACCATCCCATTGTAGCCCTGGCTGTATGTTTAGCGTCATTGTCCTGCTGGAAGGTGAACCTCTACCCCAGTCTCAAGTCTTTTGCAGACTCTAACAGGTTTTCTTCTAAGATTGCCCTGTATTTGGCTCCATCCATCTTCTCATCAACTCTGACCAGCTTCCCTGTCCCTGCTGAAGAAAAGCATCCCCACAACATGATGCTGCCACCACCATGTTTCACAGTGTGGATGGTGTGTGCAGGGTGATGTGTAAGGTTAGTTTAAAAGTTTAGTGTTAGTTTAGTTTAGTAGGCCAAAAAGTAAAAATTTTGGTCTCATCTGACCAGAGCACCTTCCTCCACATGTTTGCTGTGTCCCCCACATGACTTCTCGCAAACTTCAAACAAGACTTCTTATGGGTTTCTTCCAACAATGGCTTTCTTCTTGTCACAAAGACAAGATTTGTGGAGTGTACGACTAATAGTTGTCCTGTGGACAGATTCTCCCACCTGAGCTGTGGATCTCTGCAGCTCTTCCAGATTTACCCTGGGCCTCTTGGCTGCTTCTCTGATTAATGCTTTCCTTTAGCAGTTGTGCCATACTCTTTCCATTTTAGGATGATGGATTGAACAGGGCTCTTTGAGATGTTCAAAGCTTAGGATATTTTTTATAACCTAATCCTGCTTTAAACTTCTCCACAACTTTATCCCTGACCTGTCTGGTGTGTTCCTTGGCCTTCATGATGCTGTTTGTTCACTAAGCTTCTCTAACAAACCTCTGAGGGCTTCACAGAACAGCGGTATTTATACTGAGATTAAATTACAAACAGGTGGACTCTATTTACAAATTAGGTGACTTCTGAAGGCAATTGGTTCCACTAGATTTTAGTTAGGGGTATCTCATTTTCAGCCCGTACACACGATCTGAAAATAAGACGAAAATACCGCTTTCGAAGTGATCGTACGATAATCGGATCGTTAGTACAGAGCTTTCGAGACCCAAGCACGACAGTTCATCCAATATTATCCGATGGGACAAGCACGAAAATTTTTCTCGTATGATACCAGATCGTGCGATTTTCGTTTAATCAGTACTAGGGGTGCGACGGATCGTCACCGATCCGTGATCCGAACGGTTCAGCCTGTTCGGATCGGCACACATGCGCTCCGCGGAGCGCGCCGCCGCCTCAGGCCTTAGGAAAGGCCGCGGCTTCGGCCTAGCTCCGGAGCGGCACCCATCTTGGTACACCTGGCGGCCGTTTACCATGTGATCGCTCCGTCAAATGACCGAGCGATCACTTGTAAACAAACCGGCGTCGTGACGCCGGTTCCTCCCTCCCCTCTGTGTACTGATCTGTACAGTGGAGGGGAGAGATCAGATGGCAGCAGTGCCAATACTCTGCCATACCCTGACAATACTCTGCCAATACCCTGCCAATGTATTATTAAAGTGGGGGAGATTTTTTTTTTGTTGATCCGAAAATGATCCGAACCGGGACTCCAGATCCGAGGAACAATCCGAACCCTAAGTTTTTTGATCCGTTGCACCCCTAATCAGTACAGTTGTCGTCCAAAAAAACAATAGAAATACACTAAAACACATGACATCACTTCTGATGTTTATTCTGTCGTACGAGAATTTTCAGAACTTTAGTTAACTTTCCATTTTTGATAAGCGACTAGCAAGCAAAAAAACGGACGATCAGTCGTCCGATATTCGGATCGTGTGTACGGGCCATAAAGGGGGCTGAATACAAATGCACACCACACTTTTCACATATTTGTAAAAAAACTGGAAAACCATTTATCATTTTCCTTCCACTTCACAATTATGTTGGTCTATCACATAACATTCCAATAAAATACATTTACGTTTTTGGTTGTAACATGATAAAATGTGGAAAATTTCAAGGGGTATGAATACTCAAGGCACTGTATTAGAGTTTTGTATGACTTACGAATTGATGGTCCTTCAAATAGTACAAGGAAAGTTCTATGCCAGGAACGTACAAGCAGCTGACCACATACAGTCAAAAGAAATGTGCAATTTGTCAGGCAAGAATGTTTTTGTCAAGACATATAGGGGTCCCCATACACACTATTAGATTTTCTGCAGAATTTTGTCTTCAGATTTACCAAAACCATGTAGTGCAAGGGCCTGCCTGACTGCATACAAATTGAAACTCTTAAGGTTTGACCTCATATTATATGGTTTTCGTAAATCTGAAGACAAAAATCTGCAGATAATCTAATAGTGTGTATGGGGACTACACCCAAGATTCATCTTATTCTTAATGAATTTAAAAAGAATAACAATTTATGAAAGCTGTGAAAAACTGATAAAAAAATTAAACTCCAGTTTAATTTTTTTTTTTTAATTCAGCAGCTATATTCAGACACAGTGCTGCGGTTCGACCAAGCCCCCCCTCTCTCGTGATTGGCTGAGTTTGATTGACAGCAGCGGGAGCCAATGGCTCCACTGCTCTCTCATCCAATCAGGAGGGAGAGTCCTGGATGGGCGGGGCACTCGTGGACATCTCTGGATAGAGATGGGGCTCAGGTAAGTATTACGGGGGCTGTTGCACACAGAAGGCTTTTTATCTTAATGCATAGAATGAAGATAAAAAACCTTCTGACTTTACAACCACTTTAAACTGAAAAGGTTGTTTACAAGTAGAGGGTTCACATCTACTTTAAAGCGGAGTTCCTGGCTAAAATCAAAGTAGGCATAATCCAATTGAGCACTCCCCTCTAAGCTATGACTAAGCACTCTGTGTAGTGCGAAACGCGTAAGCTTTGTTCCACTTTGCTGTGACTTGTATTTTGGATGACAGTTTATTGAATAAAGGCAAATATTTTTGGAGTGCGGCTGTCCAGGATTTCTTTGATGTCTAACACCCCCTCCTTTTTTTGGGGGGGGGGGGCATCTTTGTACCTTTTTAAACATTTTTCCAGCAGGTCTTCCATCCTACATCGACGAGGTACATCATGTCCGGATTTATATCGGCCCCTCCTCCTGCCCCCCGCTGCCTTCTGGGACCTGTGTCCCAGAAGACAACGGGACCATTCAGAAAGCGCAGTGCGACTCGCGCATGCGCAGTAGGTTTCACAGCCGGTTTACCTTAGTTTCAATGCTGGTACCTGCATCCGAGCAGATGGACAAAGCGGTTTCGGGGGGGGGGGGGGGGGGGGCGACATCACAGGATCCCTGGACAGGTACGTGTCCTTATATTAAAAATCAGCAGCTGTAGTATTTATAGCTATGGACTTTAAAAAAAAAAATGTTTAAGTGGCTGGAACTCTGTTTTAAGCCTCCAGATGTTTTTTATCATTTTTTTTTCATAAATTTAGGCCAATATATATTCTGCTACATGTCTTTGGTGAAAACAAAATACCAATAAGCGTATATTGGTTGGTTTGTGCAAAAGTTATAGAGGCTATAAACTATAGTACATCTATTGGAATTTAAGCAGCTGGAAACACAGTAATGGCGGTGATCAGCGACTTATAGTGAGACTGTGATAGGGTGGTGGAACATCTGGCGCTAACAGACAATGGCTGGGAGGGTCACAAACTGACACAGATGTTGCTAGTGACTCTAAGAGCTCATTTACACTTGCTTTGTCTTCAACACACATTAACGGCTACATTTACATTTGCTTCAAAACAAGACTTTGGACAGGCTTTGTTAAAGCGAAAGTAAACCCATCCATAAAACAGTTTGATTTACGGCACGTGCCGGAAATGTAACACTCCCATTGGTTGTGCTCTCAGCCAAACTGTCAAATTATCCAATGGTCGGTGTCATAACTGATCACCTGTGCAGCATCACGGCAGTTGAATATTAAACAGAGGCCAAGATGGCAGCTTCCTTGGCTGAAAACAATATGGGGGTTTGCTTACACTTTAAAGCTCTCTGAACGCTGTCACAAAATAAAATGGTTAGCTTACAGTTCTGTTTACAGCCAATTTTGCTTTGCTTCAAAAATTATACCCCATGTAGCTTTAGTGGTGCTTCAAAGCTTCTTCAAAAGCCTCCATAGAAGTCTATGGCAAAGCTCGCTCAAAGCCCCAAAAGCAAGGTGTAAACAGGACTGTAAGCTAACCAGTTTATTTAGTGACGGGGGCTTTGGCATTTAAAGAGCTTTAAAGTGGTAGTAAACTTGTCAAAATAAAAACGATTTATCCAATATTACAATCTATATATGTATTGGGAATAAAATGGGTACTAAGAGTAAGCCCAAAAATCCTTCTTACTTTAAAAAGACTGTGTATTCGAAATGCTGCTGCTCTGTTATAGCCGTCACCATATCAACTGTGGTCTTCCATGTCTGTATTCTGATTTACTTCCACCCGCATTACATTTTCCTCTCGGCAATCCCGCGCATGCGCACTAATTGCAGTATCCAGGCCTCTTCTTAGTTTCCGGTTACTATGGAAACGAATGTCGAGCGAATCAGAGACTATCCTGTTGCTGGCATCGCGGGATGTTGGGGCCGACGTCGCCAATAGGAAATGACGCAGCCCCGGTATAGACGCTACATTTTTCCAGCAGGGTCTCAGCTTGCCAGAAAGTTTGGACAAACGGCGCATGCGCGGGTTACGTCATTAGCCACAATTATACAGATATCTCGCAAGGAAGGAAGGCAGGTAAGGAGACATTCTTCTAAAGCAAATGATAAAACCTGCAATTGTCCACATAAAGAAAAGTCATCAGAATGGGTATACAACCGCTTTAAAGCGGAGCTCCGCCGAATTTTTTTTTTTTTTTTTTTTAAGTCAGTAGCTACAAATACTGCAGCTGCTGACTTTTAAAACAAGAACACTCACCTGTCCAGGGCGCCCGCGATGTCGGCACCCGAGGCCGAACCGTCTCTCGGTCCTCGGGTGCTGCCGCCTCCATCTTCGGTAAGGGAATCAAGAAGTGAAGGCTTGCGGCTTAACTTCCCGGTTCCCTACTGCACATGCGCGAGTCGCGCAGCGCAATACGGATGGTCCCTGCTGTCTCTGGGACCCGTGTGTTTCCCAGCAGACAGCGGGGGCGGGGTGGCGTAAATACCCGCAGATTCTGCAGATATCTATGCCGGAAGTGGGTGCAAATACCTGTATTATACGCCTCCTCCCTGAAAGGTGCCAATTGTGACACCGGAGGAGGGGAGGAATCTGATGAGCGGAAGTTCCAATTTTGGGTGGAGCTTCGCTTTAACAAAGCCTGTCGGAAGCCTTGTTTTGAAGTATAAACTAGCCCTAATACAGTGATCAGTGCTAATACTATACACTGTCACTGTACTGACACTGGCTGGGAAGGAGTTGACATCTAGGGGCAATGAAGGGGGTAACAGTGTGCCTTATAATGTGTAATATGTATAACGTGTGCTGCTTTTACTTTTTGATCTGGCTTTTTTGTCTCCCTGCTATTCTGGGAGAAGAAGCAGCCAGATCGCAGTTCACTGCACACAGAGTTCTGCGTGTTTGTAAACACAGAACGCTGCCTGCGATTGGTCACAGCCGATCCGCTGAAATCTGCTGCCAAACTCCTGCTGTGTCCAATCAAAGCACGGGTCTGGGTCGGGTAGCAGCGCACGCATTGAACACGGAAGCCAGGCGACGAGGTACATTATCCAGCCTGCCTGTGCCGCCCCACCGCACTAAAATCTACTGCAGCAAGCTGTGAATGACACCCCAATGATTGCTAGCAGGGGGGAGGGGGCGCATTCTGACGTGCCCGAAAAAAGGTGTAGGGGTTACACTGGCGAGTTTGTGGCTCGTAGGGCAGCCGATGAACAGGGTGCCAGGCTCTGTTGCAGGGGTGTGAATAGGCCCCTCTATTTCCTGTTCTGGTGGGATTTTCCCACCACTATCAGTGACAATCATTCACCACCACAAGTAAAGAGACACAACCTGCCAGAAGTTCTGCCCCCCCTCCCCGGCTATATGAAGTAGTTGTGCACAGGAAGTGATGAGGAATGGGCTGTAGAGGACACAGATGGGAGCTGTGCTATTGGCAGTGACAGGGTGGACTGGGAGGGGTGGGCTGACTTCTCTGTACAGGACACACACATCCCCCCCCCCATCATACCATCCCCCACCATGGGCTCCCCTTTACCTCACAGCACAGCCCCAGGTCGGTTGCTATGGAGATGAGTTGGGGGTGACTCCTCTGTCCCCCTCCTCCATATTCACTTCCCTTCAGCACCGGAGAGGTCCCCAGTCTCCCCTCCACCCGCTCCCGGAAAGCCTTCCCTCCGCTCCCCGTTCACACTTACCGCCCGCTCAGGCCGTTGCACTCCCCCGGGGAGCCACACAGGCAACCACCGCCGCCAGCACGTCGCACGTTACGCTCTGCGTTGGAGACTGACGTCACCGCGCACGTCGGGGGGCCCCCCCAACACGAAATACGCCCCCGACTGCGGATTGGCCGGCCACGGCCGGTGATTGACAGCCGCGCTGGTGAGCCCGCCTCCAAGCCCCGCCTTGGACGGAGACAGCGCGGCGCGATTGGCCGAGACGGATTTAATTGACAGGAGGAGAACAATGCAGGAGGGCGTGGCGTGGAGAGTACTGCAGAGGGAGAAATGTCATGTAGATGGCAGGAATGTGAATGATGTCCCTGTGGCTGGCCTGTCATCCAGAACCATCAGAACACCCCCCCCTCCCCTTTTTATTTTCTTAGACAACGTGAGCTTGGTTGCTATGGGCAACTGCACCACTTTTGCTCCAGAATCAAAAAACAAATTGAATCCCTCCAAAAACTAAAATAGATTGCAGCTGACCAGTCCTAAGATGTGGTGGATGGAGATTGTCTTTATTATTGCTTTATTTTCACCTGGTGATCGTGCCAGTTATAGGGTGACAACACTCCCTCACTGTACTGTATTGTTATGGGGATGAGAATAGAGGGAGGGGTTTGTAGTCCAAATCAGGGGAGCAGCCTAGGGTGACTCTGCTGCTCCTCTGATTTGGACTACAAACCCCTCCCCCTATTCTCATCTTCATAACCACTTGAATACTGGGCACTTTTACCCCCCTCCTGCCCAGGCCAATCAGCGCTCCCACACTTTGAATAACAATTGCAACAACACTGTAACCTATATCACGTTTTTGTTATTTTTTTGAGACAAATAGAGCTTTGTTTTGGTGGTATTTAACCTTCCTAGCGGTAATCCCAAGTGTGGCTCGGGGTTACATTTCAGTACCATTAGCGGTAACTCCGAGCCACACTCGGGATTGCATTGCAGAATCCTGGTCCAGCTTACTTACCTTGTCACCAGGATCCTGCGATGTCCCCCCACTGTATCCTCCGCCCGATGCTCTGTATTCCGGGCTCCATTCCCTGCGAGCGTCGCGTCACATGGGGGGCGGAGCCCAGTGGCAAATTTAAAAAGTACACAAAACAGAATACATACAGTACACTGTAATCTTACAGATTAAATTACTGTATGAAATCATTTCACATCCCTTTTGTCCCCAGTGCTTTGTCCAGTGCCCTGCATACAGTTTTATATGATATATACTGTTCTTTCTGTCTGGAAACTTGAGATTGTCCATAGCAACTAAAAAGTGTCCCTTTACGTCAAAAGTGGCTTTAGACCAGCTAGAAAACAGCGATAGTAAATTAGAACACTTGCAGAATTGAGCGATAGTGAATCGTGGGGAAATTTATTTTATTATTATTCAATTATTATTTTTTTTTAAATGTTATAGTTATTTATTATATTATAATTTATGATTTTGTGTTTCAAATGTTATCATACCCGGGATATCTACTAGACTCTTGTTTGGACAGATTTAAGTGAGTTATTCCTATGAATTACAGGCCTACAATATAAAACTCCAAATTTCTATGTAGCAGTACCCCAGTGAGGGCTGCTGATTGACTCCATACCCCACTGGCTACCCCGACTCTGCAAATCCCCTCTTACCTCTGACACCTTGGGTTCCATTCTGTAATGGGATCTTATCAATGAGAAACTCACACAATGTCACTGAACCACTCAGAAAGTTTACTAAAGTGAACATTAAACACAATAAACAATGTGATTAAACACAAACAATAAATGACAGTTGATAACAATCGGTATATATATAAAAACTGCAGGTGCAATATTTAATCAGTACTCAAGGGCTCCCCCTAGGCCAGTGATGGCGAACCTTGGCACCCCAGATGTTTTAGAACTACATTTCCCATGATGCTCAACTACACTGCAGAGTGCATGAGCATCATGGGAAATGTAGTTCCAAAACATCTGGGGTGCCAAGGTTCGCCATCACTGCCCTAGGCTGTAATTCAATGTTCAAACTACAAAGTAGAACCGCGATGCTTTGCAAAAGATGATAAAAGTTCCTTGACTCCAGATATCTTCAGCTAGCCTGTAGTTTAAACTGCAGTATTTCTAAACCAACAGGGAAACAGAGAGAAAGCAAACTGTAGAACAAATGGTACGTTGATAACTGTTTAACTTAAGAAAAAAGGCACTTGTAACACTTCCTCCTTATGTGTGAGTATAATACAGTACTGACTTTACAGCACAGGGAATAACAAACCCCAGAGTTTAGCTGTATGTGGCCTGTAAATAAGTAGAATCACTTCTGTGGAACTACAAGTCTCACCCGCAGCCTGTAAATAACTTGCTCAGCAAACAGTGCACTTTATTGAAATGGGCGGGTGCCCTCTCACCACAATAGACTCAGAGGCTGCGAGGCTCCATCTGGACTCCCCTCCTGATCTCTCACTCTAATGAAAAGATGGCGCCCAGAGGTAAACGAAAAATCCTGGACAGCCACACTCAAAAGAAATCTTCGATCTTTATTTAAATATGATCATAAAAATACATGCCACAGCTTTTGAGTGCGGCTTTCCAGGATTTTTCGCTTACCTCTCGGCGCCATGCACCTGTTACTTCCACCATGGAGAAAATGTTTGTTCCTCACAGACCTCTTTCAGAGTGGTGATATCTCTCTCTCTCTGCTACTCTTTCAACCTCCAGATGCCGGCCGGGCTGTACTCTGAATCACCTCAGAGGCTGTCAATCCTGCCCGCACTGTATAGGCCGCAGCCTCCTGGTCACACACACAGATCTCCTGCTGGCAGGTATTGAATGACGTCCAGAGAGGCTGAAAGATGGCCGCGCTGTTCCTTTTATTACTGCTCCCAGCATGCAGTGCTGCGTGCTTTGCATTGTCTGTATTGTAGTTCAGGGCTGATCCAGCTAACAGAGTCACTTCCTCCTCCAAACTACATCTCCCATGATGCTTTGCAGCCCTGCTTCTCAGGAATTAAAAGAAAGTCCTAACAGCATTAAAAGGACACTAGAGGGAGCCAAATTCATTTGCAACCATAACAACTGTAATGCCTGATATTACCAAACCCTTGGCTACATCTATGCAAAACAATTGTACCACTTTGAGGTTCAAAAATCTGACATAATCATACTGCCAGGGTGGTTAATCACCACTGGGTTTTTTTTTATTTGTTGATAAACAAATAAAAAAAGACTGAACATTTTGAAAAAAAATTTTTTTTTCTTAGTTTCTGTTACAAAATGTTGTAAATAAGTATTTTTTTTCTTCACTGATGGGCACTAATAGGTGGCACTGATGAGCACTGATAGGTGGAACTGATAGGCAGCACTGATGGGCACTGATAGGCGGCACTGATGGGCAGCCTTTATGGGCACTGATAGGCAGCACTGATGGGCACTGATAGGCGGCACTGATGGGCAGCCTTTATGGGCACTGATAGGCGGCACTGATGAGCAGCCTTTATGGGCACTGATAGGCGGCACTGATGAGCAGCCTTTATGGCAGTGGTTCTCAACCTGGGGGTCGGGACCCCCTCGGGGGTCAAATGACAATTTGCCAGGGGTCACCAAATCCTTCACTGTTCCTGAAGCCCGCACTGCTCTCCCAGCCTTTTCGCGGCCACCCAGAAGGGCTGTCCCTGGAGCCCGCGGCCGCCCACTCAGCCTCTTTGCAGCCGCCCATTCAGTTCACACATGGCTAGGGGGGCAGAGACTAGAGGTCAGCTGACTGGTGAGGAATGAAGTGGGTGGGGCTGAAGGAGACCCTATCTCCTGATTTCGGCATAGGTGTCACTGCTGCGAGACACCACAAAGTCGGAGACACAGTGAAGCCGGAGACACAGTGAGTAAAACAACCTGTGATTATAGTTGCCATTAAAAGTCCCCACTACAGTTTTCAGATCAGCAGGTGACCTTGATCAAGAGCACCTAAGTTGGCTGATCAGAACCCCTGCCAGCATTGCCACTCATCCCATTCCCACCACCAAGGAGTAAGACAAGGAATAAAAATAGAGAATACATGGAAGGGAGAGGAAAAGAGGGGGAGGAACAAAGCAAAAGGGAGAGAGAGAACAAGAAAGACAACTAGAGAGGGATGGGGGGGGGGGGGGGGGGGAGACAAGAAATTAGGATAGAGAGAGATAAAATGGAAAGAAAGGAGAACAAAGAGAAATAGTGGTACATCCTAAAATGTACCATAAGGGGTTTTATTACTGTACCAGTCGAAGGGACACAGGGAGTGCTAAATGTTCGTGGGTTAGGGGCGCAAATTACTTGTCTTGCCTTGGGAGATGGCAACCCACGCTACGAAAATAATTTTACTGTTAGGGGTCCCCACAACTTGGGAAATTTTATCAAGGGGTCACGGCACTAGATAGGTTTAGAACTACTGCTTTATGGGCACTGATAGGTAGCACTAATGGGCGGCACTGATGGGCACTGACAGGCAGCACTAATGTACACTGATAAACAGCACTGATGGGCACTGGTTGGCATCAATGATTGGCACCACTGGTGGGCACTGATTGGCATCACTGGGGGACACTGGCAGGCATCGCTGATGGGCCTGCATTGATAATTAATTCACCGATTATCAGCGCACACCCCCCGTCAGGAGAGCCGCTTGTCAGCTCTCCTCTACTTGCCCTGTTAGTGTGAGTAGAGGAAGGCTGATAACCAGCATTTCCTATTTACACTGTGATCAGCTGTGAATGGACACAGCTGATCACGTGGTAAAAACCCTACGTCAAAGGCCAGTGATGGTGAACCTTGGCACCCCAGATGTTTTGAAACCACATTTCCCATGATGCTCATGCACTCTGCAGTGTAGTTGAGCATCATGGGAAATGTAGTTCCAAAACATCTGGGGTGCCAAGGTTCGCGATCACGGTCAAAGGCTCTTTACCGTGATCAGAGATACGGTGTGTCCGGACGACACATCATACCACCAATCCCTGCACTGCGTGCCCCCAGGGGAGCACACAGTAGCTTATTCTGAAGAACGTCATATGATGTGGGAGCCCATGCCCGGCCGTAATTCTGCTATAGGCCAGGTGGGAAGACGTTTAGGGAGGAGGAGTTGTGAATTTCACGGACCATAGCTGGGAAAGCTGATACAGTGCCTTGTAAAAGTATTCACCCCCCTTGGCCTTTTACCTATTTTGTTACATTACAGCCTTTAGTTCAATGTTTTTTAAATCTGATTTATAGGTGATGGATCAGAACACAATAGTCTGTTGGTGAAGTAAAATTAGAAAAATATATACATAAAACTATTTTTCAGAAATTAAAAACTGATAATTGGCATGTGCGTATGTATTCACCCCCTTTGTTATGAAGCCCATAAAAAGCTCTGGTGCAACCAATTACCTTCAGAAGTCACATAATTAGTGAAATGATATCCACCTGTGTGCAATCTAAGTGTCACATGATCTGTCATTACATATACACACCTTTTCGAAAGGCCCCAGAGGCTGCAACACCTAAGCAAGAGGCACCACTAACCAAACACTGCCATGAAGACCAAGGAACTCTCCAAACAAGTAAGGGACAATGTTGTTGAGAAGTACAAGTCAGGGTTAGGTTATAAAAAATATCCAAATCTTTGATGATCCCTAGGAGCACCATTCAATTCTATCATAACCAAATGGAAAGAACATGGCACAACAGCAAACCTGCCAAGAGATGGCCGCACACCACAGCTCACGGACCGGGCAAGGAGGGCATTAATCAGAGAGGCAGCACAGAGACCTAAAGTAACCCTGGAGGAGCTGCAGAGTTCCACAGCAGAGACTGGAGTATCTGTACATAGGACGACAATAAGCCGTACGCTCCACAGAGTTGGGCTTTATGACAGAGTGGCCAGAAGAAAGCCATTACTTTCAGCAAAAAACAAAATGGCACGTTTTGAGTTTGCAAAAGGGCTTGTGGGAGACTCCCAAAATGTATGGAGGAAGGTGCTCTGGTCTGATGAAACTAAAATTTAACTTTTTGGCCATCAAAGAAAACGCTATATCTGGGGCAAACCCAACACATCACATCACCAAAAGAACACCATCCCCACAATGAAACATGGTGGTGGCGGCATCATGCAGTGGGGATGTTTTTCAGCAGTCTGGACTGGGAAACTGGTCAGAGTCGAGGGAAAGATGGATGGTGCTAAATACAGGGATATTCTTGAGCAAAACCTGTACCACTCTGTGTGATTTGAGGCTAGGACGGAGGTTCACCTTCCAGCAGGACAATGACCCCAAACACACTGCTAAAGCAACACTTAAGGCTAGGATGTAGGTTCACCTTCCAGCAGGACAATGACCTCAAACACACTGCTAAAGCAACACTTGTGTGGTTTAAGGGGAAACATGTAAATGTGTTGGAATGGCCTAGTCAAAGTCCAGACCTCAATCCAATAGAAAATCTGTGGTCAGACTTAAAGATTGCTGTTCACAAGCACAAACCATACAACTTGAAGGAGCTGGAGCAGTTTTGCAAGGAGGAATGGGCAAAAATCCCAGTGGTAAGATGTGGCAAGCTCATAGAGATTTATCCAAAGCGACTTGGAGCTGTGATAGGCGCAAAAGGTGGCTCTGCAAAGTATTGACTTTAGGGGGGTGAATAGTTATGCACATTGACTTTTTCTGTTATTTTGTCCTATTTGTTGTTTGCTTCACAATAAAAAAAAAAACATCTTCAAAGTTGTGGGCATGTTCTGTAAATGAAATGATGCAAATCCTCAAAAAATCCATGTTAATTCCAGGTTGTGAGGCAACAAAACACAAAAAATGCCAAGGGGGGTGAATACTTTTGCAAGGCACTGTAACAGTGTTGGAGATGTCATTTCAGTACACAGGAATGTGACACTTGTCATTGCCGGGCCAACCATCTGCATGCAGGACATACCCTGACCCAGCCCACAGCTGAATGTAAACAAAGGGGGCAGAGATGTTGCCCTAATATGGGCACAAAAATTATACCCCTATCACGTTTGGCTGGCAGTACCGCTAACAACCGTGCCCCACTTAAAGCGGAACTGAACTCCCTGCTATACTCCCTCTATTTTCCAGTGATGCAGTAGTTACATCCCTCACTGGCTGCTGTTATCTTCTAATGAGTGTTGTTTTTTCGGCCTCTTGATTGCCCAGCAGTGGATCTCATCATCCTGCGCACGTGCACAGGAGTCAGTCATTTCAGCACAGCCATAGGGGTTGATTTGCTAAAGGAAAAAAAGACTGTGCACTTTGCAAAGTGCAGTTGCTCCAGAGCTTAGTAAATGAGGGTAAGCTCTGCTGACTTCCATCATCCAATGATGTGCAAGCAAAAATGCTTTTTTTATTTTTCTTGCACGTGATTGGATATTCTTTGCAAAGTGAAGCTTTGCCTCATTTACAAAGCGGTGGAGCAACTGCACTTTCCAAAGTGCACAGTCCATTTGCCTTTAGTAAATCAGCCCCATAGTTTATTGGGAATGCATGCTGATTTGCATATTTACACTCAGTAGAAAACTGTGAGCATGCATGTTAAAGCCTAGTACACATTATTAGAAAATTGTACAAATAATCGTTCAATTTTTTCTGAATGCTTGTACCATATTGAAAATGAGAATCAAAAGTACAAAAAATTCTTAAAATACAAAGAAAAAGTTCCCATGTTTGTAGTTACGCTCCAGCGTAGAATCAGGTCGTACTTTGTTTCCAATCATGAACAGGCTTGTTCATTCGATTTTTTTTAATGTACAAATACTGTACTAATTATTTGGCAGATGGTGGGATGCAATTGCTGGATACTGTTTGGTGAACTGATGTTCCTTTGAGGAATTCTTGAGTAACACCCTATGAATGCAGGTTGTTTGGTCCCGGTTGTGGAGAGGATATTGGAAAATGATATCTTCCTTTACAAGTGATCTTTTCAATTGGCTTACATTCAAGGATATATGTCGTACCCTCCATACACTTAATTTGCAGCACCATCCAAAGTATCCATTTTACACCACACTGTACCACCATCTTCATGCCATACTCACAAGGTGATGTGCCAATGCTCTTTGCTGCCAAGACAATGAGGTCCTGAGGAAGCAATTAGATTTGAACGCGTTGACCTGTTGGATCATATATCAAAGATAAACTTATGTAGTCTAATTACATTGCCAACATCGCCCAATTAGAGTTTTTCTTTATGGTTTTTGAAGGCTTTTAATAATTTTTTTTTTGTAATAAACATTTATAACTTTTATAAAGCTTATGTGGCCATCCCTCTCTGGTACCAGTAAAGTCCAATGTAATAAGGTCTCTTTGTTGGTAATAGTTAAAATGGATGAGGTACCTCTCAAATAGCCAACTTTTTGTTAATTCTTTATCTTTATACTGTATTAAATAAATGAAAATCAGTTGTTCTGGTAACTAACAAGAAAAAATTTCCAACATGGTCCTTCATAAATTTATGTCTGAGCACTCCACATCGGTTCTCGAAAGCAGTACACTAAGGAACAGAGAATTGAACGATCATTCTAATAATGTGTACTAGACTTTAGTGTGTAGAAGAGACATAGCACAACTTTTGTAATAAAGAGCTGCCTGCCTGCGTTAATTGAACAGAGTTTTTGAATGGGAAAACTGCACTGCAGTCACAAACATAGCATTTCACTTAAAGGGGCTGATTGACCAAAACTGGAGAATGCAAAATCTGGTGCAGCTCTGCATACAAACCAGTCAGCTTTCATTTTTTTTGTCAAAGCTTAAAGTGTTATGAAACCCAGGAGCCTGCATTCACTATATCTGGACTAATGTAAAGTATATGGGTTCAGTCAGCCCAAAACAATAAATGTAAATGAATCTGAAATAAAAGCTGCTGTACACTAAAGGTAAATTTATGGTAATCCTTCGAGCAAATAGTAAAAAGAAAACAGTTGCAGGGCTAATGATACGATAATAAACAAAAATTGTTTATGAGATTTCAATTTTAAAAAGTCCCCTTTGATAAAAGAAAATAAGATAAGAAGAGTTGACAGATAAGTTCTCCTTGGTGGTGATAAGGGTGCTCATAAACATTCCAATGGTGCGTTTTTATCAGTGCTTCCCCCACCATTTAGCCAAACCGCTTACCTCACTCTCTGGACCCCTGAATTAACAGATGGGTCTAAAAGGCATTCACCGCTAGGGTAGTTACAGCAGAAAATGAATAGCCAGGTGATTGGAATATGATAACAGACCGCTTCAAACAGCCGCACGTTGTCACTCTTATAATCAATATGCCAGACCGTGGTACTTGAAAAATCAATAAGAGATATATAGTGCACACTGTGTGGCTAAAACATACTTGCTTTATTCATAAAAACGGGTACTCACAAGTGTAGCACTCTTAACCCAGTGCTAAGATGAATGACATATGATCGTTTCATCAAACATGGATAATTTCATCAGAATATGGTTAAGGTGGCTGCAGTTACATCACAAAGTCCTCCTGCACGCGTATTGCCCCTGGACGGGACTTCCTCAGCGATAATAGAGGCTTGTGCGTCTACTTCTTATAAAATAAGCCACCATGATAATTGTGCATGTTAAAACACACCCTCTGTTGCGTACACCACCCAATCGGCTGAAACGCCCAGAGGTTAAATAAACACTTCCTGTTGATTACGTCCGTTGCCGAGGTAACGGTGGCGTTAACAACGGCATGACACCCGGTAATGTGGATACAGACACGTGACTCAAGACCACCAGCTGGGACGCAAAGGAAGCGCAGATAACATTTCAGGCCAACCCACTCCTGTAAAGCATTGCCCGGGTAATGGAAGACAACAGTTAAACACATGACTAGCACACATTCGGCTCCAGAGACGGGGTCACCGGAGCCAGACAGTACACAAAGCCACGGTAGACCCACACTCCAAAACCGGGCAAATATGCAGATGGGGGGCATGCATATTCATACTAATCTGATATATAATCAGTCAATAAAAGTTTTATTATTAAAAAACTCATAAAAAACATAACGTCATCGCAGCCACCTTTCATAATAACAATAATACTATATAATTAATTTTTAAAATATAAAGAATACTATAATTTTTAAAATATAAAGAATACCATAATTTTTTTAAAAAATAAATCACGACCCCATTTCTTTACCAATAAACCAGGAGGTCCCGAGTCCCCCTATAGGCATTATGTACAAAATCCACCTTTTGTGAATAATGAGCCATATAATGGCCCAAATCATTACCAGGAAATCTATTATCAGGTTCCTGATTATAACGGTGCACATTCCAATAGAGGCACTGGTTCTAGTCACTATTCAAATGATCATCAGAATGCCTCTAAATCTAATGACACCTATTTTAATAGAGGTAGGGTTCCACAACCCTATGGGAACCAATTACATATCCATAATCGTTTTACACTGGCCCCTGGAGGGGAGGGGATTTTCACAGGACCCCAAGAGGGATGGGCTCCATTTGTTCTGCCCAACCCAGAAGGGAGACAGAATGCAGCTCCACAACCCACCATCATAGACAATGGACAACTAAGAAAAAGAAAACCTAGAGAGGAAAGAGAGGAGGCAGGCGAATACAAAAGGGTAAAACCCCAATAGGGGCTGGGATCTACAACCTCAGTGGCACATCCCTAAATGAAGATGAAATTAGGGTGTTAGACAGAGGTTTGAAATATGCCCCTACCCGTAATTTGAATACATTTCAAACTTACATTAGTCTGCAAAAATATATCAGAAGTCTGAATATTAAAAAATACTTCCTTTCCAATACTACTGTTCGGATGGAACCTCATTTTGTGGGAGCACCCCCCAATTACCACTCGAATCTCTGCAACAAGTCGGTTTTTAACACTCCTAATCTAGACACCAAACATTTGGATGTCCTTAAAAATATGATTGTTAAGGATCTCAAATCACTTAAGATACGTAAGGTGAATGATCCTGCACACATTAAGAAGGGTATTGAATCATTGATGGAGAGGAAAGATCTCATGATACATCCGGCGGACAAGAGAGGAGGCCTAGTAGTACTAAGCAAGGCATATTACAAAAATGAAATGGAAAATTTACTTAGTGATGACAAAACATATATGGTGCTAACCAAAGATCCTATGTTCCAGTTTAAGGAAGAGCTACACTTCCTAATTGAAAGAGGGAAACATATAGGAGTTTTAAACAAGAAGGAAGCACTCTATTTAGATCCATTGTTTTGTTGATTGCCGATAATATACTTTCTGCCAAAAATGCATAAGGATAGTACTAACCCACCGGGGAGGCCAATAGTTAATGGGATTGACTCAGTCTCGTCCAGACTGGGTCAATATATAGACTCCTTCCTTCAACCCATTGTTACCAAAATGAAATCTTTCTTTAAAGACACAAAACATATCATTCAGATCCTTGAAACTCTAACCATCTTGTCTTCATGTTTTTTTATCACCGCCGACGTGAGTTCTTTGTATACCATCATTAGTCATGAGGATGCTTTAACCTCAGTACAATGGGCCTTTACTACATCTGATCTCTCTTGAAAACACAAGAATTTTTTGCTTGACTGTTTGAGGTTTTGTTTATCTAAGAATTACTTCTGGTTTAACAGACAGTTCTATCTACAAACAAGGGGTATAGCGATGGGGGCACGTTTCGCTCCCAGTGTTGCCAATCTTTTTATGGCACACTGGGAGGAAGAAGCCATTTTTAAAAATGGACCCCCGGAACTAGTCTGCTACCAAAGGTATATAGATGATCTTATTATGATTTGGAACGGAGAAATGTCTGGTCTTGAAAAGTTCATGCAGAGGTTCGATGCTAATAACAAAAACATTGTCTTATCCTGGAGTGTCAATACCGATTGAATTGTCTTCTTGGATTTAGACATAAGGAAAGAGGGTGATAGGATGAAGATGATGAATCATTTTAAGCCCACTGACCGCAATGCGTTTATTCCCCTTAGAAGTTGCCACCACGCACAGTGGTTGTGCAACATTCCTAGGGGACAATTTGTTCACATAAGACATAATTGCACACATGAAAAAGACTACCTTTCACAATCTCAGGTTCTGTTTACCCACTTTTTGCAAAAGGGGTATGATAGGTCTATTGTTGAAAGAGAAATAGAGACAGTCCGCAAACTTGATAGAAAAATATTGGTGTCCAACGTCCCCAAGGAGAAACAGAATCCGTCTATAAATACTAGAATGACTTTGGACTATAATGTCCAACATAGGAAATTCGAATAAATTGTTCGTAAATATTGGCCCATTCTCAAACAGGATAGGGTTCTAGGTCCTGCACTTTCTGAACATCCCCAGTTTATATATAGGAAGGCCCCTTCTCTGAGAGACAAATTGGCCCCAGGGGTTATCGACCCTCCTGTCCCTTTTGAGAACAGGATATTCAACTTCCTAACAGGGTTTTACGCCTGCGGCCATTGCCCTCCGTGTAAACAAGCTAGGGGCATTGTCAAGAAACGGAAAGAGTTTGTTGCCACTGCTACTAACAAATCATATCAAATCAAGGAGTTGATAACATGCTCCACAATAGGAGTGGTGTATATATTAGAATGTGATTGCGGCCTCCAGTATGTAGGGAGAACATCTTGACCCCTACACGTAAGAATTGGAGAACATGTGAATAACATAAAAAAGGGCCTCATTACTCACAATGTCTCCAAACATATTAGATATGTTTCATGATCGCAACCCCGCCAAATTGAAATTTTGGGGGGTTGAGAAAGTGACCCAACATTGGAGGGGGGTAATTTCATTCGACAATTGAGCCGCCACAAATCCTTTTGGGTTAACGAAACAAAAGTGGGGGTACCTACAGGGTTGAATGTCGAATTCGACTTAAATTGTTTTATTTCAGATCGTTAAGTATAAAATTTTTTTAGATTTCTGACCTCCTATTTCGGTATTTTTAATTTTGTGTCATGTATTGGTGATTGTAATTGATTATTTGTTCTTCCCTTTCCTGGTTTATTGGTAAAGGAATGGGGTCGTGATATATTTTTTAAAAAAATTATAGTATTCTTTATATTTTAAAAATTATAATATTCTTTATATTTTAAAAATGAATTATATATTATTATTGTTATTGTGAAAGGTGGCTGCGATGACGTTATGTTTTTTATGAGTTTTTTAATAATAAAACTTTTATTGACTGATTATATATCAGTTTAGTATGAATATGCGTGCCCCCTGTCTGCATATTTGGCCAGTTTTGGAGTGTGGATCTATCGTGGCTTTGTGCACTGTCTGGTTCCGGTGTCCCTGCCTGTGGAGCCGAATGTGTGCTAGTCATGTGTTTAACTGTTGTCTTCCATTACCCGGGCAATGCTTTGCAGGAGTGGGTTGGCCTGAAATGTTATCTGCGCTTCCTGTGCGTCCCAGCTGGTGGTCTTGAGTCACGTGTCTGTATCCACATTACCGGGTGTCATGCCGTTGTTGACGCCGCCGTTACCTCGGCAACGGACATAATCAACAGGAAGTGTTTGTTTAACCTCTGGGAGTTTCAGCCAATTGGGTGGTGTACGCAACAGAGGGTGTGTTTTAACATGCCCAATTATCACGGTGGCTTATTATATAAGAATTGGACGCACAAGCCTCTATTATCGCTGAGGAAGTCCCGTCCAGGGACGATACGCGTGCGGGAGGACTTTTTGATGTCACTGCAGCCACCTTATCCATTTTCTGACGAAATTATCCATGTTTGATGAAACGATCATATGTCATTCATCTTAACACTGGGTTAACAGTGCTACACTTGTGAGTACCCGTTTTTATGAATAAAGCAAGTATGTTTTAGCCACACAGTGTGCACTATATATCTCTTATTGATTGTTCATGGTACCACGGTCTGGCATATTGATTATAAGAGTGACAACGTGCGGCTGTTATCATATTCCAATCACCTGGCTATTCATTTTCTTCTGTAACTACCCTAGCGGTGAATGCCTTTTAGACCCATCTGTTAATTCAGGGGTCCAGAGAGTGAGGTGAGCGGTTTGGCTAAATGGTGGGGGAAGCACTGATAAAAACACACCATTGGAATGTTTATGAGCACCCTTATCACGAGAACTTATCTGTCAACTCTTCTTATCTTATTTTCTTTTATCAAATGGGGCTTTTTTAAAATTTAAATCTCATAAACAATTTTTGTTTATTATTGTATCATTAGCGCTGCACTGTTTTCTTTTTACTATATCTGGACTCCCACACTACACAGAACATGGAAATGCAATTATTTTAGTAAATATAAACTGCTAAATACCTTTTTTCATCAGCAGTATAAAGCAGTCTTGTGATTTCTATTAGTTCCTGGTGAAGCTTGTAGGAGGAGTTTTCATACTACACTGAGCTGTCCTATAAGGCTGCAGGGCTCCTGACCCTCTGTCTGGACAGTGCCGATTGGCCCTGTGCTGATCACATGCACTCTCCCAGGAAAAAAAAAAAAAAAAAAAACTCTCTAGCAATACACACCAAACTGAGCATGTGCAGCCTGACTCCAAAGACTCTGTCTTATCCGGACATGTTTTGGAGTCAGTGGAAGAAGGGGAGGATCCTTCCATACAGGATCAAACAGCCTTTTTACACAATGCAGAGGATTAACCCCTTAGGTTCCACAGTGAGTATAACAAGCATGCTGTACTGCATATACATACTGATTTTACTGTTGTGGGTTTAGTAACACTTTAATTGTACAAGATGAAGTTAGAAGCTGATTGACTACGATGCACCAGATTTTGCACTCTTCAGTTTTAGTAAATCAACCCAAGTGTTAGTTCACCATTTCAGAAAAAAATGAAAAGGTGAACTAATACCATACACTCAGCTCACAACTGTCCCTTATTTCAAGGGACTGTCCCTTATTTGAAACAAAGTCCCACTGTCCCTCCTTCCTTTTCATTTGTCCCTCATTTTGGTCTGATCTATATAGTTGCATATAAAATGCACTATTTATCCATCAAAAAGTTTTATGGGTGCAAAACCTTTCACCCAATTTCTAAATTGCTAAATTTGTAAATGTCAAAAGCCAATTTAAAGGAATAGTAGTGGTAAAAAAAGCACTTGTGGGTTTAACCACTTACGGACTGCTCCCCGTCGTTATACGTCGGCACTTTGAAGTGGGATGTCGTTGTTATGGCAGCAGCTAGCTACCATAACCCCGGTATCCTCTTCTTCAGGGGATGATCCGCTTTCAGACAAAAGTGGTCTCTGCGGCTGATTGGCTGCTAGATCACATTTATCAGCGTCCCGCCATGCTCCGGTGCCCTCCACCGCTTACTGGAGTTGGCGGCAGTGGTGGAGCCGATCGCTTCCGCTCCTGTGTGTGGTATGGAGCTGAGTGAGGGGAAGATGGCACCCACCCATCTCCATACCATTGCAGGGCGGAAGCAACGTCAAAATGTCAGTTCCGCCCATAGCTCTTAAATTTTTTTTCAAACAACATTTTTTTTTTATTTTTTTTTTTTGCATTTTAGTGTAAATATGAGATCTTTTGACCTCAGATCTCATATTTAAGAGGTCCTGTCATGCTTTTTTTCTATTACAAGGGATGTTTACAATATGTTTAGGAATAAAAGTGACACAATTTGTTTTTTTTTTTTAAAAGAACAGTGTAAAAATAAAAAATAAAAAGGTAAAATAAATAAGGAAATAAAATTAAAATGTTTTAAAATGCGCCCCGTCCCACAGAACTCACGTGCAGAAGTGAACGCATATGAAAACGGTGTTCAAACCAGACATGTGAGGTATCGCCGCGATCTGTAACTTAAAACATGCAACCTGTAGAATTTTTTAAACATTGCCTATGGAGATTTTTAAGGGTAAAAGTTTGTCGCCATTCCATGAGCGGGCGCAATTTTGAAACTTGACATGTTGGGTACCAATTTACTCGGCGTAACATTATCTTTCACAATATAAAAAAAAAATTGGGCTAACTTTACTGTTGTCTTATTTTTTAATTAGAAAAAGTGTATTTTTTCCAAAGACCACTGCGCAAATACGGTGTGACAGAGAGTATTGCATATTGCAATGACCACCATTTTATTCTCTAGGGTGTTAGAAAAAAAATATATAATGTTTGGGGGGTTCTAAGTAATTTTCTAGCAAAAAAAAAAACCTGGTTTTAACTTGTAAACACCGAATCTCAAAACGAGGCTCGGGGCTGAAGTGGTTAACCAGTAAATTACATTTTTGTACAATTCTCCTTTAAGGGGGCGTGGCAGGGGTGTGTGTCCTATGCCTACCTTTGCATATAGGTATCGCTCGTTTCCATCTCAGAAAGTTGGGAGGTATGCATACACCCTCTCTAATCCCCCGATCCCCGCTGGACTTACCTCAAAGGAAGCTGAGCCGTCAGTGTCCATGCAGCTGGTCCAGCAGTCTGGAGATTTGAAATACCTTCTCTTCTCTATCTTCTCTATGCTGCGCTTCTGGACCAGAATGATTCTGATTGGTCAGCACCTGCACAGTAATTCTCTGATCGATCCTGGAAATGCTGCACAGAGAAGAGAGAGAAGAGGGGGAATTTCAAATTTCCAGACTGCTGGACCAGCTGCATAGGCACTGACAGCTCAGCATCCCTGGAGGTAAGTACAGAGGGGACCAGAAGGGGGGGCAAGGGGAGTGGGTGGTTGGCCGGTGTTAGTTCACTTTTTCTAAAAAGGTAAAAGGTGAACATGTTAACCGCTTCAGCCCCGGAAGATTTTATCCCCTTCCTGACCAGAGCACTTTTTGCGATTGTGACATCGATTGCTCTCCATGCAATCGATGTCACAATTTAAAAACAGCGCATCTGTGCGGGGCTCCGCCCACACAGCCACATCATTCATTCACAGAGTTCTGTGAATGAATAAACTACAAGTCCCATTTTCCATCGTGGAAGACAGCTTGTAGTTCTCAATGAACTGTGAGGGTGCTGGTGAGCTCTCTCGTAGTTCATTGATTCTTCTAGACAGCTGTCCTGAGAGTCTGCAGGAGTCTGACATTGCACCTGTGATTCACTGATCTTGGATTCAATGCTCTGCAGGCTGCTAAGAAAAACATAATAAATGCATATTTTGTTCCTGCAAAAATGTTACAGCCTCCAAAATTTATTAAATTCATTATTTTACTAAAATTCTACAAAAAATACCCACAGCCTTTGCCATGACACTCAAAATCGAGCTCGGGTGCATCCTGTTTCCACTGACCATCCTTGAGATGTTTCTACAACTTGATTGGAGTCCACCTGTGGTAAATTCAGTTGATTGGACATGATTTGGAAAGACACACACCTGTCTGTATAAGGTCCCCCAGTTGACAGTGCATGTCAGAGCACAAACCAAGCCATGAAGTCCAAGGAATTGTCTGTAGACCCCCGAAACAGGATTGTATCAATGCACAGATCTGAGGAAGGGTACAGAAAAAATTCTGCAGCATTGAAGATCCCAATGAGCACAGTGGCCTCCATTATCCATAAATAGAAGTTTGAAACCACCAGTACTCTTCCTATAGCGGGCCGCCTGGCCAAACTGAGTGATCGGGGGAGAAGGACCTTAGTCAGGGAGTTGACCATGAACCCAATGGTCACGCTGACAGAGCTCCAGCGTTTCTCTGTGGAGAGAGGAGAACTTTCCAGAAGAACAACCATCTCTGCAGCACTCCACCAAACAGGCCTGTATAGTAGACTGGCCAGACGGAAGCTACTCCTCAGTAAAAGGCACATGACAACCCGCCTGGAGTTTGCCAAAATACATCCGAAAAGACTCTCAGACCATGAGAAACATAATTCTCTGGTCTGATAAAACAAAGATTAAACTCTTTCGCCTGAATGGCAAGTGTCATGTCTGGAGGAAAGGAGGCACCGCTCATCATCTGGCCAATACCATTCCTACAGTGAAGCATGGTGGTGGCAGCATCATGTGCTGGGGATGTTTTTCAGTGGCAGGAACTGGGAGGCTAGTCAGGATTGAGGGAAAGATAAATGTAGCAACGTACAGAGACATCCTTGATAAAAACCTGCTCCAGAACGCTCTGGACCTCAGACAGGACAACGACCCTAAGCACACAGCCAAGATAATAAAGGAGTAGCTATGGGACAACTCTGTGAATGTCCTAGAGTGGCCTAAACAGAACCCAGATTTGAACCCGATTGAACATCTCTGGAGAGATCTAAAAATGGCTGTGCACCAATGCTCCCTATCCAACCTGATGGAGCTTAAGAGGTCCTGCAAAGATGAATCAGAGAAACTGCCCAAAAATAGGTGTGCCAATCTTGTAGCATCATATTTAAAAAGACTTGAGGCTATAATTGGGGCCAAAGGTGCTTCAACAAAGTATTGAGCAAAGGTTGTGAATACTTATGTGCATGGGATTTTTTTTTGTTTTTTATTTTTAATAAATTTGCAAAGATTCCAAACAAACTTCTTTTACGTTGTCATTATGGGGTATTGTTTGTAGAATTTTAAAGGAAAATAATGCATTTAATACATTTTGGAATAAGGCTGTAACATAACAAAATGTGGAAAAAGTGAAGCACTGTGAATACTTTACAGATGCACTGTATGTACTAACTGAAAACACGCAATCATTTCTCTATAAAGCGGAACTAAACTCTGCAGATACTTTCCTCTACTCTAATTATCCAACATCCATGAGGTTCCTTGGACAGCGCCAACATCTTCTTTCTGGTTTCCTCCAGGGGCTGGATCTTCAGCCGTCCTCAACAGCCAGTATAGGATGACGTCCCTCTTGAGCATGCATAGATGGTCATTCATCCCGGCACACACTGAGCCATGAACATACCCTGAGCTGTCTCTTCTACAATAAAGATCCTGCCTGTCCACAATTGTTTTCTTTTTGAAAGTTTAGTTCCACTTTAACCGCTTCCGGACCGCCCACCGTACATATACTGCGGCAGGGTGGCCCGGTACATGATTTTGTGCATGCAGTGTAGGGGGCGCATGCGTGCCGCTGGAGCACTGCTCCCGCTGTGATTGGTCACAGTGGGAGCCAATCAGTGGGTCACGCAGCTGTGATGGCCACTGCGACCCGCTGATCATTCACAGGAGACACGGAGCAGCGGTGTGCCTATGTAAACAAGTTAGAACAAGTTAGAAAGCACCTCCCTAGGACACACGTAGCCCTTTGATCGCCCCTGATGTTAACCCCTTACCTGCCAGTGTCATTTATTCAGGGATCAGTGCACTTTTTTAGCACTGATCACAGGTATTGGTGTCACTGGTCCCCAAAAAGTGTCACTTAGGGTCAGATTTGTCCACCACAATGTCGCAGTCCTGCTAAAAATCAGTGCTCGCCGCCATTACTGGTAAAAAATAAAATAAAATATAAAAATGCTATGAGCCCAGGTTCTCACTGAGCTGCGGGAATGAAGGTGTGCGAGTTCAGCCGAACTCGCACGATTTCACTCCTGCATGTCAGTCCCGATTTCACAGACATCTGTGCGGGTTTCTGCACAGATATCAATGGAAATCTCAACCTGAAATCAAAAAAGTAGTACAGAAACTACTTTTTGAAATCGGTGTTGCACCGCAAATGCGGCGTTGCACGATTAGGACGGTGCCATTGCCGATTTAACATGCGATTTGACATCTAATTGCACTGTGAACCAGGGGTAAATCTAACCCATAGTTTGTAGACGTGATAACTTTTGCGCAAACCAATCAATAAACGCTTAATGGGATTTTTGTTACCAAAAATATGTAGCAGAATACATATTGGCCTAAACTGATGAAGAATTTTTTTTTTAATTATTGGGAATGTTTTATAGCAGAAAGTAAGGAATATTGGCGGTTATTTACGAAAGGCAAATCTACTTTGCACTGCAAGTGCACTTGGAAGTGCAGTCGCTCAAAATCTAAGGGGTAGAATTGGAAGGAGTGGAAGCTCTGCTGACTTTATCAGCATGTCCCCCTCGAATCTGAAAGTGCACTTGCAGTGCAAAGTGGATTTTCCTTTAGTAAATAACCCCCATTGTCTCTTATTCAAAATTGCTGCTTTTTTTTTGTTTATAGCTCAAAAAATAAAAACCGCAGAGGTGATCAAATACCACCAAAAGGAAGCTCTATTTGTGGGAAAATAAGGACATTAATTTTATTTGGGTACAGCGTCGCACAACCGCAAAATTGTCCTTTAAAGCAATGCAGTGCCGTATCCCAAAAAATGGCTTGGTCAGGACGTGGGTAAAACTATCCGGGGGTGAAGTGGTTAAGGTACCAATCACACCGGTGCAACTTGTTGTGGCATAACAAATCGCACCCTATTGTCAACAATGGAACTGTTCAATTTGGTGTGACACCGACTTTGCGGTGCCACACCGATTTGAAAAAGAAGTTCCTGCACTACTTTTCAGGTGCGACTTGCATAGACATCTGTGCATGAAGTAGCACAGATGTCAGCCTTGGTGTACCTGAAGTCGCACTGACATGCGGCTTTGAAATTGTGAAATTTCAAGTGAAATCAGAAGTTACAGAAAAATGACTGTATATCGGACACAAAGTCTCCTCTCAGCCTTTTTAACGATGTTTGTTCCTAGTCAGCTGAATCGCTGCTAAGTATGGCTGTGATAACAGGATGTGGTCAGAGGACGCATGTTCCAAGCAGCTGCAGAGACAGTACTTTGCTGTGAACCCCTCTCCTCCTCCTCCTGCCTCTTACATCCTGCTGTCATCCAGGCAAGAGGTACAAAACCAGCAGACAGGAACCCAGTCACAGAGGAAACGCCCTGCAGGATGGTAAGATGCTTTTATCTTGTCTTGCTGGTTTAGTTTTTGAAAAAATGTGGAGCTTTGCAGAGTTATTAAATGGAATTAAAACTGACAATGAGCAACGTGCCTTAGTCACAAAACACAGGTATCAGTTTTCTGCAGTTGGATTAGTGATCGGTTACTAGAGATTACTGCATTTCCGCATTCACGTGGCTGCACAGGTAGATTCCTGCCGGCAGTTCTAAAATGCTGCAAGCACACAGTGGGATTGATTTACTAAAGACATATAGATTGTCCACTTTGTAATTGTAGTTGCTCCAGAGTTTAGTAAATGAGGTGAAGCTTAATTGCGCAATGAATACCCAATCACACGCAAGAACAATAAAAATAAAAAAAAAAATGCATTTTTGCTTGCTCATGATTGGATAATGGAAATTGGCAGAGTTTCCCTCATTTACTAAGCTCTGGAGCAACTGCACTTGTATGCCCTGTCGATGGAAAAAGTGCGATCGGATTGTGTTGTCGGAAATTCCGATCGTGTGTGGGCTCCATCGGAATTTTTCCATCGGAATTTCCGACACACAAATTTTGAGAGCAGGATATAAAATTTTCCGACAACAAAATCCGATCGTTTAAATTCCGATTGTGTGTACACAAATCCGACGCACAAAGTACCACGCATGCTCAGAATAAATTAAGAGACGAAAGCTATTGGCTCCTGCCCCGTTTATAGTCCCGACGTACGTGTTTTACGTCACCGCATTCAGAACGATCGGATTTTCCAACAACTTTGTGCGACCGTGTGTATGCAAGACAAGTTTGGCCCGAAATCCGTCAGAAAAAATCCGATGGATTTTGTTGTCGGAATGTCCGATCAATGTCCGATCGTGTGTACAGGGCAGTAGAGTGCACAGTCTGTTTGCTTTTAGTAATACAACCCCACTATGTGCGACCAGCAGCGGCTGTCAGATTTGTACTTTGCACAAATCAAAGGACGGCTCCGGTGCTGTTTGTCTGTAAAGGTCCATGCACACTGGGCTTAAAGTAGTTGTAAACTCAGAAAAAAACCCTGCAAGACAAAAGCATAATGAACTAGTATGCACCGCATACTAGCTCATTATGAAATACTTACCTTAGATTGAAGCTGTTGCAGCGGTCCACGCAAACCGCTGTGACCGGCGACATTCTCCCAGAGTTATTTCTGGATTCACGGGCCCTGGAGCTGTGATTGGCCAGAGCCGCGATTACGTCACCTCCCGCGCAAGCTCGTTCATGGCATGGCTACTGAAGAAACGGCACAAGCCAATGATGTCGGCACATGTGGATGCAGTGAATATCTCCTAAACTGTGCAAGTTTAGGAGATATTCACGGTACCTACAGGTAAGCATTAGTATAGGCTTACCTGTAGGTAAAAGCGGTGTAACCGGGTTTACAACCACTTTAAAAAAAGGCCAGTTCCTTCAGCAGAAAAAAAAGCTCATATCCACTTCCAGACCACTTCCAGACCAGCGATGTACCAGTGGGTCGCGTGACTTTGGGTGGTTATACTGGGATGATGTCCGCAGCTGCAGGCATCACTCCGGTAGCGTTTTTTTGAGAGCTGGCAATCGGCTTTCTTGTAAAAGCAATCCTAGCAGCTAACTAGTTGCTGGACTGCTTTTACAAGCAGCAGGGGTGACAGTTTTACTTAAAAAGGAGGTCCAGCCCCCCCACGAAAAATTAAAAGTCAGCAGCTACAAATACTGCAGCTGCTGACTTTTATTATATGAACACTTACCTGTCCAGGGAGCCCGCGATGTCGGCACCCTAGTAGATTTTTGGATTGGCTGTCGGGTGCAGCCGCCGCCATTCCTGGTAAGGTAGCCCAGCAGTGAAGCTGTAAGGCTTCACTGCTGGCTCCCTACTGTGTATGTGCGAAGCGTGCTGCGCTTTCTAATTGGCCCGGCAGTGGAGGAAGAAGGAGTGGGGACCGAACTTCCGAGAGACGCCGCCACGGCGCTGTCTCCGGAAGTGGGGAACGATACTTGTCAAAAACAGGTACCCGTTCCCCCCTCCCCCCTGAAATATGGCACTGGAGGGGGGGGGGGAGATGGATAAGCGGAAGTTCCAGCGCTGTCCCCGCCAGGAGCCCTGCTCTCCTCTCTTTACGAATTCACAGGCTTCACTGAGAGCAGGGGGAGCATAGGCTCCTGCTGCTGTCAGTCAAATCCAGTGAGGAAGGAGTGGGGACCGTGGCTGAGCTGCGTTTTGTGTGTCTATGTACGCACGCAGTCCAGCTCATGTGTGCCCACACAAGTGCCCCCATAGCACAGGGCACCCAGAAGAAGAAGCAGTGGACAGTGCAGACGGGGGACCACAAAAGAAGAGGTTAGGGGACCACTTATAAAAAAAACGTTATACTTGCCTGTTCTGTGCAATAGTATTGCACAAAGCAGGTAAGTATAACATCTTTTTTATTTTATTAAGACTTTAATATCACTTAAAGCGGTTGTATACCCGCTGACACTTTTTTTTTTTTTTTTTTAAGCCCCTGTAAGGCAAAAGGCATAATGAGCTAGTAAGCACCGCATACTAGCTCATTATGAAATACTTACCTTAGAACGAGGCGTCGGTATCTTACCTGGTCCACGCTGAGGTAGCTGACATGTTGCCTCGGCGTGTCTTCCAGGTATTGCGGCTCCAGCGCTGTAAGTGGCTGGCATGCGCGCGGGACATTTCTTTCCCGGTAAGGTCCGGCATCTGCTGGGCCTTCAGCCGAGAATCCCCTGTGCGCATGCGCCATTGCAGTCAGCGGCTCATAGCAAGGGGAATATCTCCTAAACCGTACAGGTTTAGGAGATATTTTTTTTACCTACAGGTAAGCCTTATTATAGGCTTACCTGTAGGTAAAAGTTAAAAAATTGACTATACAACCGCTTTAAATTGACTATACAACCGCTTTAAAGGGGCACACTTACTTGTATTTTATTTGTCCATATACAGTAGTTTCAACTCACCTAATAATCTGCAGTCAGTTGATTTGAGTCCTCTATAGATGTGCAAGGATCTTCTCTACCACCAGATGCTGGAGAACCCTGTACTAAGAATACTACTGTAATCGTAATTCTCAGTAATATACAATAGGTTCAGTATGCAATGCTTTAACACAGTGGTCTCCACACAGGTGCCCACAGGCCAAATGTGGCCCTTTGCTTGTGTTTATCTGGTCCTTGGGGCACTATTCCTCCCACTGACACCAACAATGAGGCACTATTCCCTCCACTGACACCAACAATGGGACATTATTCCTCCCACTGATGCCAGGGATGGTGCATTATTCCTTACACTGACACCAACGATGAGATACTATTCTTTCCACTGAAGCAAGCAACAGGGTATCATTCCTCCCACTGACACCAGCTGTGGGACACTATTCCTCACAATGACACCAAAATTGGTCACTATTCCTTCACCTGACACCAACGATGGGGTACTATTCCTCCCTCTTGTACCAACAATAGTTCACTATTCCTTCCGCTGACACTTATGATGAGAGACTATTTCTTCTCCTACTGAGGCACTATGTCATTTTCTTCCTCCCACTGACACTGAGGCATTTTCTACTCCCACTGGTCTAGCCCCCCTAAAGCCCGAAGGACAGTAATTTGGCCATTTGTTTAGAAAGTTTGGAGAGCCCTGCTTTGACACAAGGATAAGGATTTTGTTTACAGGCATCTGATTGCAATTTTGAAATCTCATTGGACTCAGCTTAAATATAGACTATATTACCAAAAATATTGGGACACCTGCCTTTACACGCACATGAAATTTAATGGCATCCCGGTCTTAGCCCATAGGGTTCAATATTGAGTTGGCCCACCCTTTGCTGCTATAACAGCTTCAACTCTTCTGGGAAGGCTGTCCACAAGGTTTAGGAGGGTGTCTATGGGAATGTTTGACCATTCTTCCAGAAGCCCATTTGTGAGGTCAGGCACTGATTTTGGATGATATAGTGTATATCTGAAGAATTGTTTTAAAAGTCTCAAACTATCTATCATAAAAATGACTTTTGGGCCACTACTTAAAAACATTTGATAGCAGGAGCGGACGGTCCATAAGGGGGCAGCCTAGTTTGCATGTGGGGATGCATGCAGGGTGCCGGACTCATAGGTTTCTATGAGTTTTTTTTTTTCAAGCCACATGATTAGAGCCTGATGCTCTAATTGGCTTGAAAAAGGTTGGACTTGGGGCACAGCCAAAGCCACCGACCGACAATGTTCGCTATTGTCTTCCGGCTTCTCCTCCTGACCAATCAGGACAGGAGGTGGATCGGGTTGGCCGGGAGGAGAAGTTGAGGAAGCCACGGCACCGTGACCATGGAGGGGTGCGGACCTGGGGGGGGGGGGGCGCCCCCCCCCACAACAAAAGTTTAGCACCAGCTGCCACTGTTTGATAGTGGCCACTGATGCATGCTGGCCCTACTGAAGTCAAGTATTTAAAATGTGGCAAAATAAAAGACCCAGATTAAACAAGACTGCAGGAAAATTGACAGCTCATTTTAAACACCTTTTGAAGAACTAACAGAAACTTGAATTATATTGCTGTAACTATGTGTAATGGAACTGTGGTCTTGACTTCTGCAGAGCTGGCTTAGGTAATCTATGACAGCAATGGTTATGAAATCCCAGTGTATTTTGTAACAGAGAGGATAGAGGGATGTTCAAAGTCTGTATACCCATCCTATTACTACACAAAGCAGAGAACAATACTTATAGTCATTAGATGATCATTGCCATCACCTTCCACTGATAAATGCAAAACTCTAAGCTTGATGAAAAATCAACATGATAAGGTTATAAAAGATGATGACAGTGGCATTGTATGCCCAATATATTTTAAGCATCATTACAAGACAAAAGCGGTAAAATGTGACATGAGTGGCTTGAGCGTTGTCAGCTAAAAGGGATCTTACATGCTCTAAAATGAGTAAAAGGTGAAGACAGGTGTTTGAGCTTTCATGTCAGTGCAATGCTAGCACCATCTAGAGGATCCAATAGATTATTACAGTCCTATGTAACAGCTGAAATTTAAAGGGAATTTTACTCTTTCAATCAACATTAACCATTTTTTAATCCTTATGCTGCTAGCATTAGTAAATAGATAGTAAAGTATATCATATTTACTCATTTTAAACTTTTTTAATTACATTTCTTCAGTTTCTTCCTGGTTTCCATGCCTAGGCAAATCATGTGATACATCCCAGGAGCCTTCAGGAGGGGAGGAGGTAGGGTTGCCACCTGTTAGGGATTCACCTGGACAATCCGGGTTTTGAATCATGTGTCCGGGTTTCAGGCGGACTGAAACCCGGGCACATTATTTAGACCGGGCTGTGGCTCCCCAAGTAACCAAGATAGTCACACACAAATCTGTTGTTGTTCAGGAGCTGTGGGCAGGGCGATGATGTCAGCAAGAGCAATTTGGCCACACCCACTGTTCACTTGCGCACTGCATTGCTACTCTCCCTGGGGCAGCCAAAGGTGTCCGGGTTTGGCCTGAAGAAAAAGGTGGCAACCCTAGGCAGAGGGGTTTTCTCAGCTAAGGACACCCTCCTGCATGCATGCCTGAGCTAAGGGCAGATGGATTCCAGGAAGTAAATGCTACATGACTCATATGCCCTTACTCAAGATGGCCACTTTCGGAAATGTTAGGGGGTGTTTTTCAAAGTGATTTATCAGCAGAATAAAGCATGGGGACATGCCCCCCTTACTGAATTTCAGGGTTCTTCTCCCTGCAGTCCCCTGTCATTTTCTGAACTTGGTGTCAGTGTGTCACTAGTGTCACTAGCTGTGTGTGACTCCGTTTTTACAGTTTCAGCATTCATTTACGGCTATCTATAAATAAAGAGACTACAATTCAAATCTTTCACTGCAGCGGAGGAACTCATAGGGGTTGATTTACTAAGGGCAAATAGACTGTGCACTTTTGCAAGTGCAGTTGCTCCAGAGCTTTGTAAATGAGGTAAAGCTTCACTTTACAAGGAATACCCAATCACGTGCAAGAAATAAAAAAAAAAAAAACAGCATTTTTGCCTGCACATGATTGGATGATGGAAGTCAGCAGAGCTCTCCATCATCTACTAAGCTCTGGAGCAACTGCGCAGTTTCTTTAGTAAATCAACCCCATAGTTCTCAAAGAAGCACAGATCCGTGATGTCAACTCACTTTCAGTCTACAGATACTTCTTCCAGCATCATTACCAAAGATCTTAACCTGCAGCTGGATGAACAGTCTGCAGGAGCCTGGGCATTTCAGCTGCAGTTCACTGATCACAGTTGCAATGCTTTGCAGACTTAAATGCAAAAAAAAATAATCGCAATGGCAGCACCCGACAGCCACTGGAAACATCAGCCGCGGTGCCGACATCGCTGGACTCCAGGACAGGCATGTGTCCTAATATTAAAAGTCAGCAGCTACAGTATGTGTAGCTGCTGACTTTTAATTTTTTTGAGGGGAAGGCAGAACTTCGCTTTATTACTCCACCACTCATCAGATTACCAGTCATCAGGGGACAGGTTTGACATGTAAATGCAAAGTTCTGTTCATCTACCAAGATGGCCACCTCCACTCAGGGAAAGTGTAGAATGAAACATGGTAAGTCAGTAATGCATAGCTCCCAACTGTCCCTGATTTTGAGGGACTGTCCCTGATTTGGAACAAAGTCCCTCTGTCCCTCTTTACTCCTCATTAGTCCCTCATTTTGGTCTGATCTATATAATTATATATAAAATGGACTTTTTATCTTTCAAAAAATAGTTTCCCAGTGCTAAAGCTTTCATCCGAATTCTAAATTGCTGCATGTAGTGAAAAAGAAAAAGTAGTGGTAAAAGAACGAATAATTTTTTTGTACAATTCTCCTTTAAAGGAGCATGACAAGCGGTGTGTCCTATGCCTACATACTTTTGCTTATAGGTGTCCCTTGTTCCCATTGAAAATGTTGGGAGGTATGGTAATGGGATAAGGATCAGCTGCAATGAGGCCACAGGCAATGCTGGAGACTAGTGCCTTGCTCTCTGCCTGTCTTTGTGGGAAGAGTTTCCAGAGTTAAGTTCCTCTTTAAAAGTCGTTTTCAACATAAACTAAAGTAAAAATGCATAAGGGTTGTTTCCTTGGTCGTCATATTGATTCCACATGTAGATAGCTGAAATAATTTTTTAAAGGTGCAACCCTGTCAGAATTCTAATTTTTAGCCTCCTGCTGGCACCTACATCATTACAGAGCACTGTAGTGATGTGAGGGCCAACTGATGAAACCACTGAGTACAACAGGGGCCAAACAAGTGTTTTGAGCGCTGAATATTCTTTAGGCAGTTTCACCTTTGCAATACAGCACATCCATGCATTTACTGTCCCCCAACCACTACCCCCTTTAGCTGCGGAGGCAAGATCAGGGGTTTACATATGCCACGGGCATGATGGTTTGCTTTGCAGCCATGGCAGAAATTATACCCCCTTTTGCTTTCTGCAGGCGCAGCCCCTGCTGAACATGACCCATTCAAGTGAATAGGGCCACTCTGCAAGCGTCCTGAAACTGTGTGCAGTTGCGGCAAGCTAGTGCGGGGCTCAGGGGGTTAAAACAGGAGACGATACAACGCCTCCTCACTGCCTGTCAAATGCTAGTATGAACGAGCCCTTAGACTGGAAATCACTGATTTGTTTGTTTTATCCTAGCTGGAACTAAAATAACCATTATATCTGCTTTCCTCTTTCCAGTCTGACTCGTTGGTAGTGTGTGATGTGGACCCTGAGCTGAAAGACAGGCTGAGGAAATTCCGCTTCAGGAAGGAGACCAATAATGCCGCCATCTTGAGTGAGTTACCACACATATAGATACAGGACACTGGGACCTGCTGTGCCACCAAATCCAAGTGGACAAGTGTGGATGTTTTATACGGGGCCACGAAGTCTGTTCTCCCCTTACACTCACCTTTCTTATTTGTTTCCTAGTGAAGATTGACAAGGACAGACAGCTGGTGGTCCTACAGGAAGAGTTTGAGGTGGGTTGTCCATGTCACATATACCATATTCATCTTCTGTTTATTCTCTACTCATCTGGGATTTGTCAATAAATGGGAATGGGATGGAAAGTGGAATGGGATAATACAGAGCAATGGTCTCCAAACTGCAGCCTGCGGGCCAGATGTAGCCACATGCTTGCCTTTTATCTGGCCAATAGGGCACTATTCCTCATACTGACACCAACCATGAGTCACTATTCCTCCCTCTGACACCAACCATGGGGCACTATTTCTCCTACTGACACCAACCATGGGGCACTATTCCTCCCATTAAGAAGAGTGATGGGGACTATTCCCCCCACTGACACCAATGATGAGGCACTATTTACTGACACCAACCATGGAGCACTATTATTTGGCCCTTAGGGCACTATTCCTCCCACTAATACAATGCACTATTCCTCCCACTGACACCAGTGATGAAGCACTATTCCTCCCTCTGACACCAACCATGGGGCACTGTTTCTCCTACTGACACCAACGATGACACACTATTCTTCCCAATGACACCAACCATGGGGCACTATTCCTCCCACTAACACCAACAATGAGGCCACTATTCCTCATACCGACACCCACCATGGGGTACTATTTTCTGGCCCTTAGGGCACTATTCCTCCCACTGACACCAATGATGGGGCACTATTCCTCCCACTGACACCAGTGATGAAGCACTATTCCTCCCTCTGACACCAACCGGGGGGGGGGGGGCTATTTCCCTCACTGATACCAAAAATTACGTACTCTTCTTCCCAATGACACCAACCACGGAGCACTATTCCTTCCATTGAGAAGAATGATAGGGCACGATTCCTCCCACTGACCCCAGTGATGAGGCACCATTCCTTCCACTGACACCAGCCATGGGGCACTATTCCTCCTACTGACACCAACAACGAGGCCACTATTCCTCATACTGACACCAACCATGGGCCATATTCCTTCCACTGACATCAGCGATGTGGCAATATTAATTCCACTAATACCAATGATGGAGCACTATTCTTTCTCCTACTGACTACAGGTGCTATGCAATTTTTTTAAAATCCCACTGACACTGAGGCCTGGGACATTGTTTAATCCTACTGGCCACAGTCCAGCCCCCCAAAGTCTGAAGGAAAGTAAACTGGCCATTTTTTTCTATAAAGTTTGAAGCCCTCCGGCTTAGAGAATTGTTTTAAATGCAAAAACACATTTGATGCTAATTCAATTCCTACCACAAATGAACATCAGAAAAACATCAGGAAGAATCACAGAGTGCTAAGTCTTTCTCTCACCTTTTTTTGATGATTATTTATGGCAGGCTAATTGTCTGCAGTAGATACTTTTTTGCACAAGGAACAAAACAAAAGAATTCCGCGGATTCCTACAATGTTCTTCTTTCATCCAATATTTCACAAAAGTGTTATGGACAGAGGAAGTAAAGTTATCCCCAGGTACCCAAGTCCTTGATGTCTGAGATGGGCCCATGCTTCTATAACTGCCTTCCATTTTTTTATTTTAAAAGAAAAGTATAGTGTAATTTCTAGTGGCAAAAAAGAAACAGGTTTTCTTTAAAGCAGAACTTCACCCAAAAGGGGAAGTTCCAATTTTTTGCCTCCTGCCCCACTGCGTAATTTGGACAGCTTTTTTTTTTTGGGCGCAGATCAACCAGAAGTTCTCCTCCATTCCCTATGCCCGCGGGCCGCAACCTTCTGGGACACGTTACAGGTCCCAGAAGGCTACAAGACCATTCACAAAGCGCAGTGCGGCTCAGAAGCAGGTGCTGGGGACAGAAGACCAGTGAAGTGAGTAGCATCTGTCTATACTGTGGTATGTACTGGCAAATGATACATAAGAGGGGGCACCCTCTACCGTGGAGTATCTGGTCAGCATTAGCAATTGGTTAGATTAAAGCAGAACATTTTATTTAAACCTTAGAGAATAAACAGCAAAACCAAAAAAATGAAAAAGAGAGAAGAAAGGGGTGGAAAAAAAAAACCCTCCTCCGGGCATATTCTTACACTCCCGCTAAAGAAACAAAGAAGAGTTGTCCACGATTGCTCACACCGAAGATCTCTGCTGAAAGGTTGATAATGACAGAAAATAGTTTTTTCAGTGGCCAGAGAATAGCTCTAGTCTCATAGGCTCTGATGGAGGCGTCCCTTTATTGAGGGCTCCGCCAGCTCCAATAATGCGACATCAAGTCCTTTGATAAAGCGCAGGAGCGTGAAACATGTAAGTCACGGTTGCCACGGCAACTTTGAGCTTGCGATCCACCTAGCTTCCTGGTACTCCCCGTTTCTGGCCCTGCCTCCCGGCTTCTGGATTCAGTGCGCGCCATCCAGAGCGCCCACCAGCATGCCAGGTTCCAGCCAGCCTGATCAGCCAGCTTGACCGAGGTCATTCAGACGCGATCTACAATACACCTCCTGGATCACAGCGAGTCTGATATCCGGAATACAGCCACTAAGTGCACCTTAGAGAGCGGTGTCTCTCCACCTCTATTTTCCTCCCTGCACATTGAGCCATTGGGTCTGCCAATCAGGATCGGAGCTTACACTTGCTGACATTAACCCCTTGTCATCTGGAAGTCATGGTGGTATCGTATAAACTAATTTTCGGATCACTTCAACCATGATATGAGTTGTGCTTATGAAGTCTAATAATTTTATCATCTCATTTTTCATTGATAGTTGTTTTTAATTGCAAATCTCAGCATGCATCCAATAAATGAACTTTATTGATTATACCATCAGCAATAGTTCTTTACTACTGGTCCCATTGAGCGCTGCATTTTTGTTGACTTTTGTTGTCTACTTTTCTTCCAGAAGTTTAGTGTCCAGCTATTCCTTGCATAATTGTTATGACATGACAAATGTTTCTAATGACTGCCAGTTTTAGCACTTTAGAACTCTTTTTGTTTTCTGTATAATTAGCTCTGACTAGAGAGACTGCGTCCTTGCACAGGACTTTCTTTCCTCACTTCCTGCAGCCGAACAGAGTGGCAGGGAATTTAAAGAAATACGAGGTGTGTCTAAAAAGTTTGGTAAATGGTCTGATATTTTAACGGCAGCATGGGCCAGGTGCGCACGCATGCACATGGCTATCCAGAGAAACATTGAGAAGTGCCACCTAGCGTGGAGTACACGTGACTGTCAGAGCCCATTCACACAGGGACGACTTGTCAGGCGACCTAGTCGCCTGACAAGTCGCCTCCCGTTCTGTGCTATGGAACCGTTCTAAGGGGAGCGACGCAAGTCGCTCCGACTTAGAAAAAGGTTCCTGTACGACTTCGGGGGCGACTTGGGGCGACTTGCATAGACTTCTATACAGAAGTTGTTTTGCAAGTCGCCCGGGCAGTCGTTTGCAGGTCGCCTCGCTGAGGCGACCTGCAAGTCGTGTTGCCCCTGTGTGAATGGGGTCTCAGGGTAAACCTGCTGCGGGCAGTCAAACGTAGTCAGTGTGAGTGGTAGGGTCACAGTGCAATGGAGCCACGAGTGAACATCAAGTTCTGCTACAAATTAGGGGAAACGGTGACAGATATGCATGAAATGTTGGTGCAAGTGTACAGGACAGAAGCAGTGAGCAGAAAATGTGTGTTTACAACTGGTTCAAACGCTTTCGAGATGGGAAGAAAATGACTGAGGATGACCCACATTCTGGTCGGCAGTTGACAAGCAGCACCCCAGACACAAATGCTGGCACAAGATCGGCGACTGATTCTATGATTGATGGTGGAGGAACTGGGCATTAGCAAGGACACAGTGCGCACAATCATCCGCAAAGATCTTGGTAAGTGGAACCATTGTCACAGGTGCTACCAGTTCCACCCGGAATCCAAGTGGCAATCAATGGAATGGCTTTCACCGTCTTCCCCGCGACCCAAAAGAGTCGCCTGCAAAAGTCCAAGGTCAAGACAATGTTGATCAGCAGTCCAAGAATGTGTGACAGTGATTCTGCGATCGATTCCTAATTTGCTGACAGTTTCTAGAAGCTTAATGAACGTTGCAAAAAGTGTGTTGTGAAGGATTCTGATTAGTTTGAAGGCCTATAAACAGTGGCGGCTGGTGCTCCATTTTTTTAGGGGGGCGCAAACAAAATCCCAACCAACCCCCCCCCCACCCCTTGACGTCACTCGCCCGTGATGGGCCTATAGACACACAGAGAGATAGATAGATAGATAGATAGATAGATAGATAGATAGATAGATAGATAGATAGATAGATAGATAGATAGATAGATAGACAGATATATGCAGTTATACAGATAGATAGATAGAGAGACATGTAGATAGATAGATAGATAGATAGATAGATAGATAGATAGATAGATAGATAGATAGATAGATACAGAGATGGATAGATAGATATAGATAGATAGTTATACAGATAGATAGAGAGAGAGAGATACCTGCAGATAGATAGATAGATAGATAGATAGATAGATAGATAGATAGATAGATAGATAGATAGATAGATAGATAGATAGATAGATAGATAGAGAGATAGAGAGAGAGAGAGGGAGAGAGAGAGAGAGAGAGAGAGAGGATAGAATGCACAGCATGACGATAGATATATGCAGTTATACAGATAGAGAGAGAGACATGTAGATAGATAGATATATGCAGTTATATAGATATACAGATAGATAGATAGACAGATATATGCAGTTATACAGATAGATAGAGAGAGAGACATGTAGATAGATAGATATATACAGATAGATAGATAGACAGACAGATATATGCAGTTATACAGATAGATAGAGAGAGAGATATACATGCAGTTATACAGATAGATAGATAGACAGACATGTAGATAGATAGATAGATAGATAGATAGATAGATAGATAGATAGATAGATAGATAGATAGATAGATAGATAGATAGACAGACAGACAGATAGATAGATAGATAGATAGATAGATAGATAGATAGATAGATAGATAGATAGATAGATAGATAGATAGATAGATAGATAGATAGATAGATAGATAGATAGATAGATAGATAGATAGATAGATAGATAGATAGACAGACATGTAAATAGATAGATAGACAGACATGTAGATAGATAGATAGATAGATAGATAGATAGATAGATAGATAGATAGATAGATAGATAGATAGATAGATAGATAGACAGACATGTAGATAGATAGACAGACAGATATATGCAGTTATATAGATATACAAATAGATAGATAGATAGATAGATAGATAGATAGATAGATAGATAGATAGATAGATAGATAGGCATGCAGTTAGATAGAGATATACAGATGGAGAGAGAGAGAGAGAGAGAGAGAGAGAGAGAGAGAGAGAGAGAGAGAGAGAGAGAGAGATGATATGACATTATGCACAGCATGACTCCAAGACGCAGTGCTGGGAGCCCCCGTGATTTACACATACAGCAGTTGTGTAATGAAGGCTCCAGCACATTTGTCAGGTGAAGGGCTGGAGCAGAGATTGATGCCTGTCAGGGCAGAGGTGAAGCACGGCTCCCTCCACCCTCCGATCACAGACTGAGAAGAATATAACACGTGGACAGACAGGCTGTCAGTGACACAGTACCTTGTCTCCTCCATTCACATAGAGCAGCCCGAAACAGGAAGTGACACACCGCCGGGAGACAGCACCGCCCAGACATGAAGACACAAAGGAGAATGGCCCAATCAGCGTGTAGAGGCGCACTGCATAGCGCCACAGGGCATCAAAAAACCCCGCAAATGAAGCGTCTTGCCTGCAATCACGGGATTGCATTGGCATGATGCTTCCATAGTGCACCGTGTCCGGCGCCCGCCCCGAACACAGTGCACTTAAAGGAAGTTTTTTTTTTTTTAAAGGGACATCTTTTTTTTTTGGGCGGAGAGGGGGGCGGCGCCCATGCGCTCCCTATGGACAGGCCGCCACTGCCTATAAAGGTAATTTGTTTGTATCTTCTGTTTTGTTTGTTTTCTGATACCATTCCCCAAACTTTTTAGGCACAACTCCTATATGTTTTGCTGGGGAAGAGGGAACAGGTTTTCTCTCTATAGTTTTATTATTGTAGTAAAGCAGTACTCCAGGCAGCACTTTTTCTTTTATCCTGACAGGGTAGGAAAAGGTTACCTCTGTCAGCTTTTTATTCTTGTTTGCTGCCAAATTGGGGAGATTTTCATCCAATACTTGGTGCATTACATGTCGGGATGAAAAATGAAAACCCAACACTGAGCTCAGCTCCCAACCCCAGTGCTCCCCCTGCTCACACTGAAGTCCCTCCTGTCATACGTCTTGATTTTTTATTTACCTTATGAAGAAGTCTTCAGGCTACCCTTAACCAGTCAAAGATGTAAGTAAACCAGCAAACCCATGCTCCTGACCAAGTGGTTTAATACATGCATGGAGGATTTATGGTTTTACCTACCTCTTTGACTGGTTACTTTTTTTTTTTTGCCTCTTTGGGGTTTGTATTCACTTCTAGCTGAGCCAATACATACACTATATATATATTTTCTCTTTTTTTTTAAATCAAAACTATTTTTATTGACGAGAATAATGGGTAACTGAGATACAGTAAGAAGGTATACATATACATCTTCAGCTGGATTGTATACAAATTAAACATCCATGTACATGGTAAGCAGTTACCTGGTATCAGGCTCATATAAACTTGTTTCTAGTAAAACTTAAACCAGACAAAAAAAAAAAGGGGGGGGGGGAATAATAATAGTAGAAATAACAGAAAGAAAGGAGAGGAAAGGAAATGACACCTTCCTCCGGGCTTGTTCTTAGTCATATGTACGGCATTAGTTTTCATCTACACAGCCCATGTATTATAGGAGGAGCCCCAAGCTCAGGAGGAAATCCTATCACCAATAGAGGGGTCTAGAATCATAGCAATCTATCCATTACTAACTGAGGGGGAGCAAGGTTAGGCTTATCCAACCAATTCTTCCATATGAGGTTACATTTTTTGGTCGCATTGCGATGTCGGTACGCCAGCTGTTCCCTGAGGAGGAGAGAGGCAAGAGGAGAGGAGAGGAGGAGGAGGGAGGCAATGCACTGGGCCTTTGTAGGCACATTAGATGCCAGCCAGTAGCGTGCTATGAGTTTCCTAGCCAAGTATAGTAATCTAGTTACTATTATATAAATACCTTTTGGATACATTTCAGCATCGATCGACCCCAGGTGACACACCAGTAAATGGTATGGGCGTTTGTGCCACAGCGGATATAGTCTGTGTGACCTCCGTCCAATATCTGGTAAGCTTTGGGCAGCGCCATATCATATGTATGAACTCTCCCCTATAAATGGTGCACTTAGGGCATAGGGGAGAGTCTCTTCTCCCCCAGTCATATAATTGAATGGGAGTACGGTAGGACCTATGTAGTATGAATAATTTTGATAGCTTATGAGATGCCAAGACTGACACCACCGGAATCGATTTTAAGGCCATATCCCACTGGTCTCCATCTATACCTCCCACCTCGGTGGACCAATGAGTTCTACATTTGAGAAGGGCAGGATTCTGAATTACATATTTTCTCTTTAGCTGGTCAACTGTGACATGCATGATAGGCTTTGATTACAAGGTTTGATGGCAAATGTTCACATAGCCCAGTGAAGCACCATACAATTCAATCATTCAAACATGTGCAAGGGAAAATCCTATTCATTTGAATTCCTGGGGGTATTCAAAGTAAACACACGTCTACAGGTCTGAGCAAAAATTCTCCTTCTTTAGCAAATCTATACTTCAGTATTATTGGTCTAGTAGAATAACTTATGTGCAGCGGTCAATCACTGATAATTTCTTAATTCTGAAATTTGTATTTCTATTTCAGGACATTTCCCCTGATGACCTACAGAATGAGCTACCAGAACGTCAACCCAGATATCCTTACCAGACATGTACCATGTAGTAGTTATGCATGAAGCTGCAAGTGGCTTCTTATAAGTATGGATGAGCAAATCTCTTTGTGCAATCCTCCGAGGCAGGGCTCTCAGAAAGGTAGCAATTTCTTCACGTGACTTGGTAAAGTGGTCCAAAGGTCTATCTACCAGTTCAATTCTGGTTGCAGAGTGGCAGTGCACTCCCTCGGAGTATTGAGAAACCAAGTACCCTGTATGACATCATCTCTGCCCTAAAAACTGTACTATACATCTTTAGATCTATGTCACACTAGCAACTTTGTAGCAGCTACAAATTTATTTAATTATTGTCTTCACTTCTCATCAGACCTCCCACTCTTCAGCTCCTTTGTTACCTCTTCTCATGCTCTAGGACTTTTCCAGAGCTTCTCCCATCCTCTGAAACTCGTTACTCCAATATGTCTGGCTAACTACTACTCTAACGCAAAAAAACTATTCAGAATGATTGGGGGAATCCACAAATTATTAGAGGTGCCCATCCCTATCATTTAGGAGGGTGTCACCACACATGTACTGATAACACAAAACAGAAAAAAAAGAAGCTGTGGAAAACACAACTCCAACTAGAGCTACCTCATACAAATTTATTGAAAACAATAAAAATTCCATATCAAAAAATTCCCATGCTCAGCAGGTAACTTCTACTCTATCCACCTTATGGTGATACCTGAAAACTCCAGAGAGGCCTTTCCTGCCTTTAAATAGTAGACTGAACATTTACTTTCTCTATAAGCTCACTGTTAATACCGTTTCTACCACTTGACCCCTCCATTTAGGTTGTAAGCTCTAACGAGTGGGGCTCTCTGATCTCTCCACTACTGAATTGTATTATAACCATGCTGTCTCCCTCTATTTTGTAAAGCGCTGACTGTTGGTGCTATATAAATCCTGTATATGAATAATAATAATAATAATAATGGCGATTTTATAGATGGTATACAATTAATGTTGTAGCTGGCCTCAATGCTTCTTTACTCAGCCACAAATCAATAGTGTGCTGTGATCACTAGCAGATGCATTACATAACCTGATGAGCTGCTGAAGATGAAAATTCAGTAGCTAGGTCAAAAAGATGAAAAAGGCAGTTGCTCAGCAACCAAGCGACAAAATTGTATTCCCACAGATCTTTTGTTAAACAGGTATTGTCAGCATTTCCGTTCAGGGCAAAGTGACAGTGTCTGTCTAAAGGGGACCCCTGATCCTCTAATACTCACCTTGTCCACATTCCTCAGCCACTCCTGCCTCTGCTGAAGCCAAATCTCCAGTGCTGGATCGTGTCCGACGCTGTGACATCACCCCCTCCATAATGTGTCAGCATTTGGACTAAGGCCCCTTTCACACTGGGGCGGTGGGGGCGTCGGCGGTAAAACAGGGCTATTTTTAGCGCTGTTTTACCGTCGTTTTTGCGGCTGTATTCGGCCTCTAGCGGTGCGGTTTTAACCCCCGCTGGTGGCCGAAAAAGGATTAAACCCGCTCGTACAGCGCTGTCCCATTGATTTCAATGGGAAGGAGCGGTTTAGGAGTGGTGGTCCTTCACCGCTCCAAAGATGCTTGGAGCGGGCTTTCACACTGAACAAACAGCGGAGGCTGTTTAGGGGCGGTTTGCAGGCGGTATTTTTAGCTCAATAATGCCTGCAAACCGCCTCAGTGTGAAAGGGGCCTTAGTGATTGGCTTAAACCTAAGCTTTGTCTAAGGATGCATTCTTTTCAGGGAAAAATGCCAGCCTTATGAACTCTTTCATATTAACAACATGGGCAAGAAGCCCCAGTTTTACCGCCAGGCCATTAAAATGCTGGCCAAGTGGTAACCATAGCACTGTCACATGGGATGAACTCACATGTTCCACCAGTTCCAGAACCACAGGGTATTTTTGCCCTAAAGGGATACAGGATACATTTTCAGACAAAGCACATTTATTTTTTTTTAGCGCACCCTTCTGACCTAAAAATACCTACCTCTATTCCAAAGCTGCCACACTGTAATGTTGACTGCTTATAGCAACCTTTCCTAACATTTTACCCCTGAGGAACCCTTGATATAATTTTCAGATTCTGGAGAACTCCTGCTAAATAATAATTATACCCACCATTTACAGTACATTAGCAATGCATGATCCATCATTTGTACAAGGTTAAAAAAATGTAATAACATGACCTACCTATCATAATTGACACCCAGGGTAAAAAAAAAATATCTTGATATAAAAAAGGAATAAAAGAAAAAAACACAGGCAGTTAAAATTGTAGTGTTCCCTCACATTAGTGGACAATGTAGAAGTGCCCTTTTACATTGGTGGTCATTGCAGGTGGCAAATTAATTTGTCATTGCTCACTGATCAAAGAACCCCTAGCAACTTCAGGGGGAGTTCTAGGGTTCCATGGAGTGCTGGTTAGGAAAGGCTGGCCTACAATAACATTTCCTCTACAGGGGCCACGCCTGTGGTCGATCCACATAGGGCAGTCTGCCCGAGTGTCTCCAGCCTCAGGAGACTGATCCATAGATGCCTATGGGAATTATCTGCACAAGCATAGCGAGGCACTATAAGCAAAATGTTTTATTTCTTGCTTCCCCCAGGAGCATATACTCTCCTGCATTATCAGGAATAAAAAAAGTGTAGCAACCTCCTAGAAAGGCTGCTAGGGACTAAGTAAATTTAGTGATGTGGTTCTCCTGTAATCAGGAGAGCAGTATGTGATTACTTAAAGTGTTACCAAACCCAGGACCCTGCATTCACTATATGTGGTCTCCCACAGTACACAGAACATTGAAATGCAATAAATTGAGTAAATATACAGTAAACTGCTAAATACCTTTTCTCATCAGCAGTATACAGCAGTCTTGTGACTTCTATCAGTGTCCGGCCGAGCACTGGTTAAAGCTTGTAGAAGGAGTTTTGAGTCTCCTCAGAATGTCCTATGAGGCTGCATGACTCCTGACCCTCTGTCTGGACAGTGCTGATTGGCCCCATGCCGATCACATGTGCCCTACCAAAAAAAAAGAATCTCTAGCAATGCACACTAAACTGAGCATGTGCAGAGTGCCTCCAAGGCTCTGTACTATCAGGAGATTGTGGAAGAAGGGGAGGATCAGAGTAGGCAGGATCAAACAGCCTTTTTTTCACAATGCACAGGATTAATCCCTTAGGTTCCACAGTGAGTATAACAAGCATGCTTTACTGCATATACAGACTGATTTTACTGTTGTGGGTGTAGTAACACTTTAAGGCTGCTCTGGGCTCTGCAGACTGCAAGTTTGACTACTTTTCTCTGTTTTCTGGAACCTTCCAGAACATAATGGGCGGGAGACTCAGATGAGCAGCCTGCATATTTACATAGCTCCAGGCAATCCCTTGGAAAGTCTGCCTAGATGGTGGTTGGAGGATGCATAAATAGTTTGGAGTACCAGAGAGCAGGATTCTTTTCCCTAGAGGAGAGGTTCACAGACAGGAGGGTTACCAGCCCTTCCTGGCCATCCTGATGAGGATACAGCCTGCTCATCAAGGTTCTTGCTGAGTAGTCCACCTGCGGGAGTCTGAAGGAGACATCCAAGCTCTGGGGACACTGTGAGTACAGACTAAAGACAGACAGACTAAATCGCATATGGTAAGGTCAGTTGCATACAGCTAACAGCTGGGATCTCCTCACACGCCAACAGTGTACACACAGCACTGCTCGTCATTGGCTCCTCCCAACTGACCTTACCATATACGATTTATTCTGCTGAAAAGTGTGAGTGAATTTTTACCCTTAATTTATAGGGATTACATATCACACTGCCTGTGCAATGGTCTCTCTTTTTTGTTGTTTCATACTGCGGAAGTTCTTTGAAAGCCAGAAGCCAGCCCATGCTAATGAGCAGCTGAATATATGAGCAAGCCATCTATCACTGGGGATAACTCATTGAAACCTGTCTATATTCATCAAATCACCAAAGACGTTATATTTCTTCACAGCAGTATGCTGTCCTATTGAGATATCTGTGCACTGTGGTTCATCACATTAATATTTCTCATCTTTCTTTTTCTCTTTTTTATTGTGTTCAATGATTTATTATCTCATTGATATTTAGTTATAGGATTTTGTTATGGTGAAGGATGTTATGTTATTTATAATAGGCTCCATTTGATTATTTTGCACATGATTCACTGATTAACCATTAAGTGATCACACCGTGTTATATTGGGAGGTTAATATTAGCGCATTATACATTCTGAATATATACAACACTTTTTGTGTGATATCAGTTCACATACACAATAATTGCAGCTATATTATTTGGTCATCTTCTAGTATTTGTCACTTATTTATTTAATTACTAGTTCATATCAGCGCTTTAGTACACTTTTTACTTTATTGATCCTTGTGACTGTTACTACTGCTAACCCCCTGCCACACTAATTAGACTTGCCTAGCTTGGGGACATTGTTAATGGTGTATCAGTGCTGTCCACTACATGTCCTAATACTTGGAGAATTTTGTTAAGAAGCTGTTGCAGAGGGGATAGTGTCCTTGCATTCTTGTTTAGTGTTCTGGAGCTCCCTGATCCTCACCCAAGTTGATCTGTAATACAATTTCTAAAAAGGCAACCCCTAGACCAGGGGTCCCCAACCCCGGGCTGCAGACCAGTGCCAGTCCATGGCTTGTTGGGGGCTGGGCCATGTGGCTGTGGGTGGGCAGCAAGCGAGCGAGCCAGCATAACCTGGACTGCCACCCTCCCACCACCAGAGGGCGCCCACTCCCTTTCTCCCAGCACCACTACACCCTTCCCTGTCTGTGGTCACCTTCCCTACAGAGAGGAAGGGAGGAAGGGAGAGAAGAAGCCGCTTTTACCGGAGGTGACAGGCCGCACATGCCCCCACCCTGCAGAGGTGACAGGTTGCAGTAACACCCCCTCCCAGGTGGCAGAGAACAGAGCACACACAAGTTGTGACAAGTTGCACACAACCAGGAGGTGACAGGCTGCACCAAGCACCCCTCACCCCGAGGTGACAGGCTACACCAAGCACTCCCCGCCCCCGAGGTGACAGGCTACACCAAGCACTCCCCACCCCCGAGGTCATAGGCTACACTACACCAACCACCCCCTACCCCGAGGTGACAGGCTACACCAGGCAACTCCCCACCCCCGCGGTGGCAGGCAGCACACACACACAACCCCAACCCCATAAACCCCCCCCCACACACACACAGAGGAGAGGTTTTGGTCGCTGAGGAGGTTGGAGACCACTTCTCTAGACTGTTTCTTGGGCCAGAAGGGTTTTGCCTGGCTGAGCTGCTCTAGAGGGAAGAGAACCTGACACAGGGTTAGGGACCCTGAACTGGAGTATATTGTGTTTGTTGACTTCCTTAACCACAGGACACATTTCTGGTATACAGTTACAAGTACAAGCATGATGATGGGCGCGTCTCATACCCACTGTGTATGATCTTCTCCAGCCCAGTCGGTAAGTGTCCACATCTGGGCAGTGGTGGGACATCCAGATTACCTGTATACTATGCCCTCTTTAAGACCAGAACTAGACGTACTCAGTTCACATTACACTACAGATATAAATAGAAAGATGTAGTTACTGGTCTCAGATAAAGCACATAGTTCCTTCAAAGGGGTTGTAAACCCTCAAGGTTTTTCACCTTAATGCATTCTATGCATGAAAAATCTTCTGTAGTGCAGCAGCCCCCCAGAGCCCCCCTTTTACTTACCTGAACCCTATCTTTCCAGCGACGGGAACGAGCACAGCAGCTCTAGCCGATATCTTGGGTCCTCATTGGATAGATTGATAGCAGCGGGAGCCATTAGCTCCCGTTGCTGTCAATCAAATCTAGTGACACAGGAGGCGGGAGGTGAAGCCGAGTCCTGCTGTCTGTGTCAATGGACGCTTCAGAAGGACTCAGGAGCACGCCCGCATGAGTGCCCCTATGGAAAGAGGCTCTCTGTGGGGGCACTCGAGAAGAGAAGAAACCAGGAGTGCCACTGGGGGACCCCAGAAGAAGAGGATCGGGGCCACTCTGTGCAAAACCCTTGCACAGAGGAGGTAAATATAACATGTTTGTTGTTTAAAAAAAAAACAAAAAACGAATCTTTACAATCACTTTAAAGTATAACTAAAGGAAAAATGCTTTTATTTTTATTTTGGATAGCGTAGTGAGGGATTAGAACACCTGTCGAGTTTATATTGCTGTCTGTGTCCCCGTTAGGGAGATTCACCCTCTCTATTTGTCCTGTTTACCGTTTTCATCAAAAGCGAAAGAAAAAGAAATTCCCAAATTTTGGGTTATCCCCAGAAAATTATTAGAGGAGAAATCTTCCAATGGGGACACTAGTTCTGGTGACCTGGGGGTCCCCAAGGGATTCCCATAATTTGCAGGGGTTGTAACCATCCCTTACTCTATCCAAAATGAAAATAAAATTGCCCATAGTTCTACTTTAATGATAGATAAAAAAAATATGCACATTTGATCGCGTTACAAAAAATATTTATACAAACAGGCAGCAGCACAGGACAGGAGAAGGTATTTGTGGTGATGAGAAGAATTTAACTTAGGACCCCTATATCCTGGTGGCAGGTTGGCAGCAGCATAAGGGTTAGGGTTAGCCCTTGGCCACATGGGCAGCCAGTGGGCAGTAAAAACCGGCGGCAGAGCCGTGATTTTACTGGCCCATGATTGCCCACCTAAAAACAGAAATGCAGCAGCTCATGGCTTTACACATGCTGTGTCAAAAATTAATTGGCTTATCTAAAGTTGATTGCGTCAAAAATTGTAGCGTCAGATTATAAGATGTATGGGGACCCTTTGGCATAGTAGTGGTTGCTATATGTTACCAGTCTGAACTTCAGCTTTATCCCTGGCACTGTTATTGAATAAGCACCTGCCCTCATTCCCATATATTCAACATTATATTTTCCTTTGGAACAGGTTGTAAACCTGAGCAGCAGATGATGTACGCAGGAAGTAAGAACAGACTGGTACAAATCGCCGAGCTTACTAAGGTAAACAAATTAAAGAGAACGTACAGTATACGCCGATCAGCAATAACAATATGACCACCCATGGGGGCATGAACTCCACTAGACCTGTGAAGGCATGCTTTGGTATCTGGCACCAAACCATCAGTAGCAGATCCCTTTAGACATGTCAAATTCATTTCGGTCCAAATGTAAATTCAGGCAAATTTTTGGTTATAATGAAATAGTAAGGAATTTCATTGAAATTCTTTGAAATTTGTTTTGTTTGTTCGTTTTCTAACGAATTCCAAATTTTTGGAACTATTCACATTCGGATCAGTTGAAAAATGATCGACCAGTTTGAATTTTGTATGAAGAATAGCTGGTTGTTAAGGAGAAGCCGGAAAGCTGGTCGCCGCATCCTTAACAACCGATGACTCATCAGCTGTCAGCGGGCTTCCCCGCTGACAGATGAAATGTAAAAAAAAAAAATCCAGTTGGGGCGGTGTGCTATTATCCTGACCTGACCAAGGCTGGGGTGGTGGCTATGCAAACCTGCTGGAGTGGTTGGGGCACAGGAGTAATTCCCCCGGGAAAGCTGGAAGAGCTCATTACCTCCTAATCTTAACGTTCTACCTTGTCTGGCAATGGGCTGAGAAGGTCCGTGGTGCCTGTGCCCCCTGGGAGTAATCGCCCTAGGGGTGCTCTTAGTAACACTTGGATGTGGGATCCCATGGTGTGAACAGAACACATGGTCACAACACCAAATTATGCTTTCTTTCTGCACTGCACCTCATGGGCTGGGCCTTTTGGCTAAAGTCTGGGGCAGTTTTTGTCTACCAGGCCTCAGGGCCTGGCCAGTGCACTATTTGGCATGGCCACTTTTTTATTTCATGTTTATTTTTCTCCCACTATTTGTCACCCTTCATTTTTGTGTGTGTTTTTTGATGAAGAGTCTGAGTCCTCAGGCTTACCCTGATGTCTAGGGGGAGGATGTGTGGCCATCAGGTTCCTTCCTCCCCTGCGTCTGGGGGGGGGGGGTCTCTTTTCAGGAGAGTTCCCCCGACCTAGTATTCGAGGATGGCTTTGGCTGTCTTAGAATTATGGGGTCTGCCAGGCCCTCTGGCTAGGCAAACCATGTAAACCTATGTCCCCGGCAGGAGCCTTGCACCCCGGGGGTCAGGTTAGAGGTCCTGCTCCTTCAGGGGGTGGACTAAAGCACACCCTTAAGTGCACTTTTTAGTGTGTGTTTCACAGGCACGTTTTTTTTTCACGTATGGGTTTTTTCATCCTAGGTTTTGCACCATAGCAGACTTGAAATAAAAAAAAAATCAGACCCTTATCCGAGCTTTGAGCCCAGCAGGCCATGAAAGGTGGGGACCCCCCGTCCTGAACCATACCAGGGCACATGCCCTCAACATGGGGGGTGCTCTGGGATGCCCCCCACCCTAAAGCACCATATCCCCATGTTGATGGGGACAAGGACCTCTTCTCCATAACCCTGGGTGGTGGTTGTGGGGGTCTGCGGGGGGGGATGCTTATCAGAATCTGGAAGCCCCCTTTAACAAGGGGGCACCCAAATCCCGCCCCTCCCCTGGGTGAATGAGTATAGGGTACATAGTACCCCTACCCATTCACCAAAAAAGTGTAAAAAGTGAAAAAAGACACAACACGTGTTAATAATTATAGGTGAGTATGAAATTATTGCATTGTATTTTGTTTTCAAATGAAGACAGCATGTGGCATTCTTGGATTTTTTACACAATTTTCAGGCAATCGTCCTCAGCTTTTTTTTTAAAAAAAAAAAAACATGTTTATGGAGTTTAGTAGCTCAAGCTGAAAAGTATATACACAAGTGAATGAATCAAAGCTGGGTTTCATTTTTCCATTCTAGACCTATTTCTGTAGTGATTCATCAGTGGATGACACCATTGTCGATATATCCAATGCATTTCAAGTGTCACCAGCACACCAAAAAAATACTCATCATGAACTTTTATTTGTCATTAATATTGGCAGATGAAGAGGTCTATTGATGGCTCTGAAACATTGCATGCTCTTAGTAAGTCTGCTGGTGACACTTGTTTGGCATTAGATTCATTTTATCACCAACCTGCGACATATCAAATCCTGCCCTATCTGACCATAATTCAGCAAACCACACCCATTTTCCCTAAGCTTTCCCCGGGTTAAGGGGTCCTAAAATGACATCTACTGTAACTCCTCAATTCACTATAGGTAGCAGATATAATTTTAGGGTTTTGAAGGAACAGATAAAATAAAATGCATTGCAAGGCCTTTATTATATCTGTTCACCAAAAAAAAAAAAAAAAAGCTGTTCATCCAGCCAGAAATCTTGTGAGCTGATAACAGTCCAGAGGCAGAGGGTACAGGAAGTTATTAGCTAGCACTGTTCCCTGATATCTCTGTGGACTACAAAGCATCTCCCCATGTTATGAAGAAGAGAGGGAGGTGTTATCCGCTTCAGGACCGTCCACCGCACATATACTGCGGCAGGGCAGCCGCTCTGTGCCAGATCACGTACCAGGTCTGGGGTAGGCTTGCGCGCCACCACATACAGTGGGAGCCCAGCGGCGGGTACTGTAGACACGATGTCCACTGGCACCCGCTGATTGTTTAGTACACAGGCAGAACTGCGATCTCCCTTTGTAAACAAGGCAGACCACCGTTCTGTCAGTAGGGAAGACATTGATGCTGTGTTCCTGCTAAGCAGGAAAACGGATCTATGCCTTTCCTTAGTAGAAGCACCTCCCACACAGTGAGTAAGCACTAGCTAGGAACACATTTAACCCTTTGATTGCCTCTGCTGTTAACCCCTTCCCTGCCAGTGTCATTAGTACAGTGACAGTGCATATGTTTTGCAATGGTCACCGTATTAATGTCACTGGCTCCCAAAAAGTGTCAAAAGTGTCAGTTAGTGTCTGCTTTGTCCTCCGCAAAATCACAGTCCCGCTATAAGTTGCTGATCAACGCCATTACTAGTAAAAAATAAAAATAAATAAATAAAAATATCCCATAGTTTGTAGACGCTATAACTTTTGCGTAAGCCAATCAATATACGCTTATTGTGATTTTTTTAACCAAAAATATGTAGCAGATTATATTGGCCTAAATTGATGAAGAAATTTGATTTTTTTTCAATTTTTTTATTTGCTATGTTTTATAGCAATAAGTAAAAAATATTGTTTTTTTTTTTCTTAAATTGTCAGTCTTTCTTTTATTTGTAGTGCAAAAAATAAAAAACGCAGAGATGATCAAATACCACCAAAAAAAACTCTATTTGTGGGATAAAAGGACTTACATTTTATTTGTGTACAGCGCACACAACCGTGCAATTGTCAGTAAATAGTAACACAGTGCCATTTGGCAAAAAAATGGCCTAGTCATGAAGGGGGGTCAATCTTCCGGAGGTGAAGTAGTTTAGTTCTAACGCACTCCCTAACGTACCAGGGAGGCAACACTGCTCAGTACAGTTGTCACCCTAGGATAGGAATTGAGTTAATGGCAGGTTTACCAGGGTAAAATAAATGAAAAAAAGGAAAAAAAAGAAAATTAATGCAGCCACCACATCAGTGTATTTTTCTTGAGTCTGGATATACTTTAACAAATAGAATGTTCTTTCTATGCTGATTGCAGGTATTTGAGATTAGAAACACCAGCGACCTTACAGAGGAATGGCTGAGAGAGCGCCTGGCTTTCTTCCGATGAAGTGGACCAATATGGATGCTAGAGACGAGCACATTTTCCAAAATCAGTCTCACCAACAGGTCGCCCCCTGCAGTCTGGGTGATGATGTGAATAAGAACCGTGATTTGAAAAATATCCAATTATAAGTGTTAATAGGTTATGGTAAACCTTTATGTGAGAAATATGGGGCTGCCAATGCTGACCTCTCCTTCTGAATTTGTTGGTTGCCTGGCAGTGATCCTGACCCTGTGGCTTCAATACTTTTTTATTGATTCGGAACATGATTGTAGATAAGGACTTCTGACAGTTCTGCTCTGCATAATTGTTGTAGGTCAGTGAATGATTAATTGAAGTCAACAGGTCAGGATAACAGCCAGGTAATGAGCATTTTAGGAAAGGGCTGGCAGTAGTAAGGCCCATATCTCTCTCATGACAGGTCTTTTATAAATATGTTTTATTTTTCGCTCTTGGAGAGCAGAGAACATGTGATCCTTGTTGAGTTCTCACGTTCATCAGCCCTTTGTGGCCCTGAGCACACAAAAATCTTCAGATAAAAATATGGAATGGGAATGTGCAATTTTGCTATGTACCTTGCTGCATTTTGTCTGCCAATATACTACAGTATGTGGGAAGGAACCTGATGTCTGAGTGAGATATTGAAGCTTGCTACACAACCAAAATTGCCTGAGAAATGCATTTGTAGAAGAATGAACGTCAAAAGATGAATGTGTGGTTACAATGGATTTCATATCTTTCTTGCCTAGGATAGTTTGTTGGAGACATGCGCATGAATTTTATACACATTGTGAGTAGTACTCGTTTTTAATAAAGGATCTGTCATAAGGTTTTACACTATCCAGTGTCTTTTTATCTATATATATTACACATATGGGAGTCGGTGGTGTCCATGCTGAGATATATGCAGAGGCATCATTCCCGTGGCTGGAGCGCTGTTGCAGGGAATATGTCCCCAAAAGCCTATTTGACCTGCCTGTTTTCAGGAGGTACTCAAGCTCTGGTAAGAGGACATCTTTTCTGGGTGTTGGTGATTGGCCTTTATAGTGGAAGGAAGAAATTTCACCCATCTTCGATCTTGGCTTTGTGGATCACTCACTGCTCATCATTAATTTTATGGGACTTTTTTTTTCTTTGGACATTTATTTATATTTGTAGTCAGAGTCTTCACTTGGAAATGTGATAATCCTAACTACCAAGACCTGAGGTGTGCCTTGGCCTAGCTGGTCAGCATGCCTAAAAGAGGGCATACCCTGAATGAATACGTATTAAATGTAAATGAAATGATGAAAGTATGGGGGAATGGGTGGGTGGGAACCCGGAAATGAGCCGACGAAGGATCTGATGGAGGAGGATGAGGGATATATAACCCTCAGACTCCTCCTACAAATTTAGGCTAGCCTGCGGCCAGCCTTCTAACTTGTAGTCAGAGTCTTCACTTGGAAATGCGATAATCCTAACTACCAAGACCTGAGGTGTGCCTTGGCCTAGCTGGTCAGCATGCCTAAAAGAAGGCAAAAGGAGACACGAAGTAGGTGTGATGTGAAAGCTTCAATGAAGGGCCAGCAACAACCATCAGTCCAGAAAATAGCGAATGCCCGGATGACTACAGAAAAGGGGTTTACATATGTAAGTGCTAAAACAGGAGGATCTCCAGCGCCCCATGTACCTGATGATAAAGAAGGGACCCCCTGTTCGGGATCTACGAAAGTAGCCTCCGAACCTGACGAATATCCAGAAAAAAGGGTTAAGGATTTGAGCCTAATTTGGCAAGTAAACCTGGACATGAGAACAAACTGTTTGAGGTGAGAGGATGCATGGGGAAATAGAGAAAGAGCTGACCAGAGGAATATTGCAGAGAAGGACATATACTTTAATCCGACACCATTACTGTGGTACAGTAATATGACCACGAACCCCTGGCTTGTCCATCTATTCTAATTATGGGGAAGTTGTATGCGTAGTAAAAGGGAACTGCCTAGAGTACTAACTGGGAACTGGCGCCACTAACTGGCGCCAAGGGTAGGAGACAGGAAGTCTGAAACACCACAAAAACCTGGCCGGTAACTGGTAGCCGTGCCAAAGAGAACAACCCTGACTTCTCTGAATACCCTATATCATGGCTTAGAGAGGGTGAGCTGCAAAAAATGTACAGACTGACAGGAGTTTGTAGGGGCGTGAAATGCTGGTCACCTGATAGATACTTGATAGTGTTGGCAGATGAGGCCAAATTGCAGAGGCAATATGCAGTGAAAGCCAGAGACATTAACCTATGAAACCTACCCACCCTTGGTAGAAGCCGTCGAAGTATTCTGGATAAAGAACCATTGACCAGATTGAACACCTGTGACCAGGCTTGCCCCCAGTTCTACATGCCATGGTAAAGAAATTCCAACATCACCTGCAGGTGCACTAAGAAGAGCAGGAGCCGGGGTCGTAGCTGACACCTCCGCTCTAGCCAAGCAGGGTATGATCCCCTCCATCCCGTCTAACAATTGTAGCATGGATGTTAAAAGTGCATTAATTACCGCATGAATCTGGGTTAAAGAATCATGCATAGAAACATGCTCTGCACTGGTGGATGGAAGAGGTTGGGATGCAGTTGGGAATAACGACCTAAAAAGTACTGCCCCCCCCAGCTGAGGCCAAGAAAGGGGTACACCAACAATAAAACTCAGCTATGATATCGGTATGGTCCCACCCCTTAATGATGGGGTGCTACCACGCACTGAACCCCCATGCGGCGTTGGAGGGATGAATGTGAATTTGTCGCTTCCAAAACGTACCCACATAAATAGAGCCTTCTTTTGGTGGTATTTGATCGCCACTAGGTTTTTTATTTTATTTTTTTGCGATATAAACAAAAGACAAAACATTTTGAGAAAAACAAAATATTCTTTTACGTTCTGCTGTAAAACATATCCAATAAAAAATGTCTGATAAAATAAAAAAACCCATTAAGTGTACATTGATTGGTTTGCGTGAAAGTTATAGCGCCTACAAACTATGGTATATATAATGGATTTTTTTATTTTTTACATTTTTTTATTTATTAAAAGCAGGCGGTTTCCAGATTATTCAGGTGACAAGACACACACAAAATAAAAAAAATAATTTAGCCATAGGTTTTATTTTATACTACTAATGGCGGTGTTCAGCGACTTACAGTAATATTGGGACTGTGATAGCGTGGCGGACAATCTGACACTAACTGACACTGGAAGGGAACTGACTGACTGCTACTGACAGTAATACAGTGATCAGTGATAATACTATATACTGTCAGTATACTAATGACACTGGCTGGGAAGGGGTTAACATCTAGGGCAATCAAGGGGTTAAATGTGTGCCTAACTAGGTGTAATGTGTGTACTGTGTGCTGCTTTCACTACTAGATCTCTCTGTACAGAGCGCTATGTTGTTTATTAACACAGAGCTCTGGGCTGTGATTGTACATAGCTGATCAGCAGGTCCCAGCCATGCATCATTGCCTGGGACTTAATGACAGGTTTCCGCTGTGTACAATCACAGTGGATGCTGGGTGGGGGGTGCGCAAGCACATGCCCTAAACCTGGAAGTCGGCAGCAACGTACGGGTATGTCGCTTTTCCTACACCGGCTGCTCGCCCGCAGTACATTGCAGGCAGGTGGTCGGGAAGTGGTTAACGTGACACGAAACAATATCCTTATTCCCCAAAAATACTACTTGTAATGATCTCTGTTAGATCTTGAACCTCTTCTTTTCCCCTTACTTCTATTTGGAATGAGCAGTGTATGTTGTCCACAGTTCATAGTTACTAGTCCACCTTGGATGGCTATGTTCCTACATACAATGGAACCATGGGGAATGAACATAGCCACCCTCTAACAGGAAGTCAGATTACAGCAGCAGCAAAAAAAAAAAAAAAAAAGAAGGAATTTAGAAATTTGGAGGCGGCTGAGAGCAACAGAAGGGACAATTTGAGTGAAGAATATTTACTTGAATAGATTTTTTTTTTTTAAACTGAATTTAATGTCTCTTTAATTTTGTCCTTCTTGTCACAAATTGATACTCCTAGTGTTCCTGCTTAATGCTGGCCAATTTCCATTCAGTTTTGACTTTCAAACCACTGAAACCACAAATATGATCACAAGTAATCTCCGGAAACTAAGCAGTCTACTACCTCCAAGTTGGATCGACCACCAGAATTTGGTAGGTTATAAAGTCAAAACGGATCAATCATTTGACACCTTCATTACATTTTATTAAAATATTGAATTGAAATGGAATCAAAAATTAGAATAAAAAAAATGGCAGGACAGTGATGTCACACTCTTCACCTCATCAAATCAGAGAGCGCTTTGCATTAATTTAGAAAATTCAAGGCATTCTCTGAATGGCACCTGTGCTGGGTGACTGACCTCCTGTAATCACAATGCATCACGCTGGCCGCTCAGCACGGGATCCAGAAGCAAGTTCAGATCAATGGAGGTGCACCTGTGGGTTTGCTCCCAAGCCGGGCTGTGTGCATCTATAGACACACACAGAGCGGCTTGGGCCTTGCCACCACTCTATGCTTACAGGATCTCTGTTCTATGAGGAGAGAGAGTGGGACCATCACAGCCGCCCAACAGGCACAGTGGTAGATCGAGATAGGATTCAGGTAAGTATAAGGAGGGGGGCATTATGAAGCGATATTTCTACTGGAACGTGTTTTACCTTAATGCAAGGAATGCCTTAAGATAAAATTTGTTCTGCCTTTAGGACCACTTTAACAACTTAGGAACACCTACTGACTACCATTAGAAGACTGTCAGGCTGCCAAAATTCTGGTGCAATAGAAAAACTACTATGATTTCAGTGCCTCCATTATGAATATGAAGAAGAATTTCTCTGCAATGCCTATAGCTACAGAGGTAAATGAAATCTTGTATAAAATGCATTTGCTGCTTTATGAGAATATTTAAATACATTTGCATGCATAGTCTGGGCACAGGTTCACTTTAGGGCTGGTTCGCAGATGCAGTCCAATATGTGTTTTTTTTTTTTTTATTCTATCAAGCAGGATTAATTTATTAAAATTAAGTAAAGGAAAAATACAAAGAGCTAAAAAAACAAAAAAACAACAAACAAGTTGACATGGTACAATCCAGAGCATATTTGCACACAAGACAAAGTCCACTGACAGAACAGCAATGAGTTTAGAGGCAAATAGAACAACTTTGACTATAAACATACAGCACAAGAAGCATGTAGAGCATTTAAAGAGAAACCACCCAATAAATACCAAGAGGATGGGAAGTGGGCGGGGGGCTGATTTGGGGAGGTAGAGAAGCATGAAAGTAAAAAAAAAGTAGGGGGGATCTGCCAAACCAATAATCCATAAAATATAACCCCAGCCAAGTCTACTACTGAGATGTCCAAGGGAGCCAGACCTTATCATACTTCCAGGGGCAGCCACGGCTGAGATAGGTCAATTTATACAGCGGTAAAGCAGCATCTATCATGGACTCTCAGGACAAAGCAAGAATTAAAAAGGTCAAAGACTTTCATCCCAAATTGAGAAACTTTAGGGCACTCACAGGACATGTGAATATAAGTACCTGGGTAGAGTAGGAATTGCGGGCAAGTAGATGTCACCCAGGGTAAATCCTATGTAACCGTACCGGTGTGTAATAGACCCTATGAAAATTTTTTGTTTGTATTCATTCATCCCTGGAGGGCAATCCTCCCAGTCCTCTCTGTCAAGAGCTGGGATGTCAGCCTTCCATACATCCCACAACCTTTGGAGAGTCCGTACATAGGAGAATTGTATATAGAGCAGACCTGCATGGTGCCGTTGAAAGTATCGAAAAAGCATCCAATCCGGCAATCTGAATTTCTGAGAGAGGTGGGAAAAGGGTAGCAAAGAGCCACATGGCATAATATCTCTGCAAGGTCCTAATTCCATATCTGGCCCACACCCAAGGATCCGGAATGGTGTAAAAGTGAGGTAAGGTAGGATTTTTCCACAGGGGTTGCATGGATGACCAATTATTGACCTCAAGAAATCTACGTCTAGCCGCTCCTCACATCCGTAAGGTGGCTTTGGTAGGAATAGGAAGCATGGCATAAGTCCTCTGTAGACCAAATTCCGGAGCCCAGAGTGAGCCCAGAAATGCAGACTCCAGACAAACCGCAGCACTGGAGTAAGATCCAATAAAAACACCAATGGACATAAACCAATAATACGACACAAAGGAGAACAGTGCCAATTTAAGTGTAACAATGTAAAAACATTTATTTTAAAGTAGACAATTGGTAACTCACAAGATCATAGCTTTGTCAGCGCATTGGAATATTAAGGAGGTTCATCCAGTCACTATGGGAAGGTGGTCAGCTCGCAGGTGAAGAGGCAGCTGGTAGTCCGGCTGACGCTGGTGGCTCCCAGCGCTTCCAGACTCTCAGAACGGCTCTTGGACGGCAATACACGTCACTTCGGGTTGGAGAAGGCGTGGCTTGCCTGACGAAGGAGCAAGCATGCTCCGAACCTGCGCTCCTCCCCACTCCTTCTCCAACCGGAAGTGATGTGTATCGCTGCCCCAGAGCCGTTCTGAGAGTCTGGGAGCCACCAGCGTCAGCCGGACTACCAGCTGCCTCTCCACCTGCGAGCCGACCGCCTTCCCATAATGAGTGGATGAACATTCTTGTGCTGCATATGAACTATCCTACATGGACTCCCTGTTTAAAGAGAGTATTTAAGTACCCACACTCTTTCTGACTAGCTAACAGAACGCACATGAGTTTGCAATTTTTCCTGCCCAATAATACGTCTGGAAACTGGGAAGGGCCAAACACCTGCAATGAGGTGGGAGTTGAAGGGTGAATGTCGCCAATCGGGGAAGGGTCCCATGCCAAATAAAAGTACTCACATAGCTGTCTATATCTGTAAAGAAGGAAGTTGGAACCCACACTGGGCAATTACGAAAAACATATGTAAATGTGGGCAAGATCATCATCTTGATGAGATGAATTCACCCCAAAAGATTGAGCGGGTGATTGATACAACTTTTTAACAGCAAAAGCAGACAGATCCCGCATCATCTGCACGCCCAGATACCTAAATTCGTCTACCCTGAGCAAAGGAGAGGGACTAGCTACCCATCTGGCCTCAGAGTCTAGAGGAAACAGAACGGACTTGGAACAATTATTATAAATGTCAGAATATATACTGTACCAAAGGTGTCAAACAACTCCAAAGCCGCCAACAGTGAGGGGTCTACGTCCTGTATATAGCAAGGCATCGTCGGCATAAAGCGACAATTTTTCCTCTGCTGTCCAATACAAAGACCTCGAACCCTTGGAGAATCTCTAATTAAGCTAGCCAGGGGTGAAAGGGCCAGGGAAACAAACTAGGGGAAAGGGGACATCTTTGCCAGCTACCCCTCCACGGCAGAAACGGGTCAAACAACTGAGTATTTGTGCAGATCCTGGCTCTGGGAGACCTACTGTATAGTCCAATGTGTTTTTAATCTGCACCAAAAATGCATGCACGGTGCATTTAAAGTATTCCAATGGCTCTAATTCACACCAGCGCAGTGCGTTCCAGTGCAGTCAACAAAAGTAGAACATGCTGCATATGGAACACATCTGGAAAACAGCAAAATGCATAAAAAACACACTGCATGCAGAAACACATCCGAAATGGTGGAGAAATTGTGGTGTGAACCAGCCCTTAAGGAATATTTCATGTTGTCCAAGCAGAAGAGAGCTTGACATCAGTGCTGTAAATACCAATAAAAAAAATTGGTCCCTGGTGTGTAATATCCTCTGAGTATCTTATTGCCAAGTTTCCATCAAAGTGTCCATGTGGAAGTTTAGATCCAGGGGATTCTTTCACAGTCTTGTCATACTGTGGTCGGTTACAGTCAGGGCCGTCTTTAATATTGATTGGACCCTGGGCAATCATTTTCTTGCCCCCACCCCCATGCAAATTTTCTCTCCACCCCAAAAAACAAAAACACACGTAAACTTATGTATTGAATTGTATTGTAACTGTACTGTCTGCCCTCATGTTGTAAAGCGCTGCACAAACTATCGGCGCTATATAAATCCTGTATAATAATAATGATGATGGGGGGGGGGGTAGAGGAGTCCAGGATGATGGGTGGGGGGGGGGAGGCATAGCAGAGTGCAGGATGATGGGGGGGGGGGAGATAGGGAAGTCCAGAATGATGGGGGGGATAGGAGAGTCCAGGATGATGGGGGGGGGGGGGATGGGGGAGTTCAAGAAATGATGCAGGGGGAATAGGGGAGGATGGCACACAGGGATTGGGAGTGTGTACTGTGAGGTGTTGGTATCATACAGGGCACAGAATTTTTTTTGCTTTGCTTACCTCTGCACCCTCATCCACAGTTCACCTCTGTACCCCCTCCATCCACAGTTCACCTCTGTACCCCCTCCATGCACAGCTCAACTCTGTACCCCCCTCCATCCACAGCTCACCTCTGTACCCCCCTCCATCCACAGCTCACCTCTGTACCCCCCTCCATCCACAGCTCACCTCTGTACCCCCCTCCATCCACAGTTCATCTCTGCACCCCCCTCCATCCACAGCTCACCTCTGTACCCCCCTCCATCCACTGCTCACCTCTGTACCCCCCTCCATCCACAGCTCACCTCTGTACCCCCCTCCATCCACAGTTCCTCCCTGTAACCCCCTCCATTCACAGTTCACCTCTGTACCCCTCTCCATCCACAACTCACCTCTGTACCCCTTCATCCATTCACAGTTCACCTCTGTACCCCCCTCCATCCACAGCTCACCTCTGTACCCCTCCATCCACAGTTCACCTTTGTATTCCATGTTCACGTCTGTACCCCTCCATCCACAGCTCACTTCTTTATACCCTGTCTACCTCTGTACCACCCCCATACACAGTTCACCTCTGCTTCCCCCGTCCACGTTCACATCTGTATCCCCCCATCCACAGCTCACCTCTGTACCCCTCTATTCACAGCTCACTTCTCTATCCCCTGTCCACCTCTGTACCCCCCATCCACATTCACCTCCGTATCCCCTGTCCAGCTCTGTACCCCCCCGTCCACCTCTGTATCCCCTCATCCACAGCTCACCTCTGTACCCCCCTATCCATAGCTCACTTCTCTATCCCCCATCCACCTCTGTACACCCCATCCACGTTCACCTCTGTATCCTTCCATCCACCTCTGTACCCCCCATCCACCTCTGTACCCCCCCATCCACGTTCACCTCTGTATCCCTTGTCCACCTCTGTACCCCCTCATCCACCTCTGTACCCCCATCCACGTTCACCTCTGTAGCCTTCCGTCCACCTCTGTACCCCCCGTCCACCTCTGTACATCCATCCATGTTTACCTCTGTATCCTTCCATCCACCTCTGTACCCCCCCGTCCACCTCTGTATCCCCCCTATCCACGCTCACCTCTGTATCTCCGTCCACCTCTGTACCCCTCCATTTCCACCTCTGTACCTCCCTCCCATCCATGTTCACTTCTCTATCCTTCTGTCCACCTTTGTACCCCCCCATCCATGTTCACCTCTGTATCCTTTCATCCACCTCTGTACCCCCCTTCCACCTCTGTACCCCCCCATGTCCACTCATGTATCCCCCCCATCTACGTTCACCTCTGTACCCCCCTCCACCTCTGTACACCCCATCCACGTTCACTTCTGTATCCTTCCGTCCACCTCTGTATCCCCCCATCCACGTCCATCTCTGTACCCCCCATCCACGTTCACCTCTGTACCCCCCCGCCACCACCTCTGTACTCCCCATCCACGTTCACTTCTGTACCCCCCCCACCACACCTCTGCACCCCCCAATTCTCTGCACATGTGAATCCCCTTCCCCCTCTCTCCATGGTGATCTTTCTCACCTAATGACATGGTGGAGCAAAACAGTCTCCGCCTATCAGACCCGTAGCACACAGCAAAAAAACTTCACTCGGCTGTGTGCTACACAGGTCTGTCGGGGGGTGGGGGCAGGAGCAACACGGAGCGCCGCTCTGTCATTCTCTGTCACTCCAGTCCACAGCTCCTGAGCAGGGCTTAAGTGGCAGCTGCTTTGGGCCCCAGAGCGATGACAGGGCCCAGAGCAGCTGCCCCTTTTGATCTGCGTTAAAAATGGCCATGAGTGACTGCTTTGTAACTAGTGTATGTATCATGTTTATTAATAAAGAATTCTGTATGATCCAGACCTGGACTTCCTTCTTGCCTGGGTGAGAATGATGTCTCCAAACCCACCCACCTTCTGGTCTGAAGCCTCCTGTAATACTGACATCATATATCCTAGGAGGCTTTGACAATCTTGGCCATACTGCATATACTCTGGAAAAAGATCCCTGCACTGCACATACACCGCCACTTCATAAGTGGGCCAACTCAAAGAACCCTGGAAGAGACTGCCGGCCTTCCAATGACATCACAGAAGACGGTGGCACGCAACCCAAAGGTCTTAGATAGAGGAGTGGATTACACCAGACAATCATCTATCATAAGAGCGCACCCTGGGAGACTGCCCCGTCTATTGTATAGCAGTTCGGCTTCAGCTTATGTCCTCCTGCACCATTCCCCACTAACGTGTTTCACTCATGGGCTAAATTGTAGTGAGTGGGTGAATCTCGTGACAGTGGCGTGGCTTGGGAGGAGACAAGCTGAGGCCAAGATGCTACACAATAGACTGGGCAGTCTCCTGGTGTGCGCTTCCATGCTCTTTTGATAGATTGTGGTTGTATTGGGCAGGACAGGCCCTATAGAAGCTAGCACCAGTAGTGTTTGGAGACACTGGTTTGTGTATATAGGGGCTACACCAAACAGTTGCTGGATTTGCAAGGTGGTTGGGTATGTTTTTTTGTGGCCCACCCAATGGTATAAGTAAGAGGGTAAATAAATGTAAAGGGGAAAAGGGAAATATTTAAGTTTAAAACAACTCAAAATCAAAGCAGCTAAGAAGCAGTGGAAAATATGCCACATTAGACTTACCTCTTGGTCTGATGCCCATGTACGTAATAAAGTAATGGAAGGCACAAAGTGCATATAAAAATCTTAGACTGACATAAAAAATGATTTGAGTGCAAACATTACAGTAATTTCCCAAAATATGTACACCCTGAAAATACACCATAGTTTTCTTTTATTATAAAACCCGGCTAACTGTATAAGTGTATACTCTACCGCACAAATCTTTGCCTTTGATACATCTTTAACTCAAGATTCTAAACGAGGTCTTCTTTGTTGTGTTAGATTGCAGAGAGAACATGTTGTTCTCTGCTCATAAAAAATAGATTGAGTAGCTGGCTTTTTGTAGCTCTTTAATACTATAATGTAAACCTGTCAGTAGCTAGTGATGCTATAAGAATAAATGTATGCATATAAGAACATTGTACACCACAATGTTAAGGACGATGCCTTCAAACTCTAAAAGCACAGCAACGTGCATTGCATTCAAATTTTGCTAGAGAACAATGGCCAGAGAAAAGTCTGCATTGAGATATAACTAGGGGAAGGCAGCTGAGACAGCTGTGAAGGGCACAGAGAACACAGGGGGCAACGGGCAAGTATAATAGTTATTGATCAATTTCTCATATATAAAAATATATTTCCTGGACCTCCTCATGTCAGCCTACTATGGGTCAGCTCGCCCCTCTGACCCCTCTAGGACAACCTCTAACAAGCCTATAAAGTGCGGCTGTCTCCCATAGGTAATTAGGAAATGTTCTTTTTTTCGTTCTTGTTCCTGACACCTCAAAAAAAAAAAAAGTTTTTACCTTTCCTTGTGGCCTTCCCAGGTTAAGCCTCCCCTGGGCAAGATGACCCCCTCTTTTTGGCTGTAAATCTCCCTCGATGGTGGGTACTAGGGATGAGCCGAACATCCCCCGGTTCAGTTCGCACCAGAACCTGTGAACGGACTGAAACTTTGCACGAACGTTAGAACCCCATTGAAGTCTATGGGACTCGAACGTTCGAAATCAAAAGTGCTAATTTTAAAGGCTAATTTGCATGGTATTGTCCTAAAAAGGGTTTGGGGAAAAAAAAAAAAAAAGTGAAATATTTCTTTAAATATGGTACCTGTGGGGTGTGTATAGTATGCCTGTAAAGTGGCGCATGTTTCCCGTGCTTAGAACAGTCCCTGCACAAAATACATTTTTAAAGGAATAAAAGTAATTTAAAACTGCTTACGGCTCTAATGTAATGTCGGGTCCTGGTAGTATGGATGAAAATCAGTGAGACAAACGGCATGGGTACCCCCCCCCCATTACCAGGCCCTTTGGGTCTTGTATGGATATTAAAAGGAACCCTGCACCCAAATTAAAAATAGGAAAGGCGTGGGGCCCCAGGCCCTCTGAACAGCAGTATACAGGCGGTGCAAACAAGACAGGGACTGTAGGTTTGTTGTTAAGTAGAATCTGTTTGTAATTTTGAACTGGTACATTTTTAAAGTGTTTAGCTCCAGCCAAAAAATCTATTTTAAGCTTTTTGGAAAACATAGGAAAGGGTTATCACCCCTGCAACATTTGTTTTGCTGTCTGTGCTCCTCTTCAGAAGATTTCACCTCACTTTCTGTCCCAATGACAAATGTTTTTTGAAAATTTGGGGTTTTTAGTGAAACAAGGATTGGTGATAAAGCATCAGTGGAAAGGAGCAACGTTTTTCCCATATTAACTCTTACAGGAGAGAATTTCCCTTCCTAGGGGTAGATTTCATCTCACTTCCTGTTGTCTCCTTTCGTTTGCAAGTAGGAGTCATTTGTAAGTTGGATGTTTGAAAGTAGGGGCCTGCCCTATATACTCTGCAGAAATTGGGGCCTTAGGTGTTGGTGTTGCCACAACACTGTAAGCCCTCACAGGGCCCTTCTGTGAAATATTAGATCAAGAATTGTAATTACATGCCCCTGTTGAACAGGGTCAGAAAAATTGGGCCTTTGGTGATGGTGGTGGTGGTGCTGGTGCCACAACACTGTAAGTCCTCACAGTTACTCTTGCTGGGCACTGGAACGGGCCCTGCTGTGAAATATTAGATCAAGAATTGTAATTACATGCAACTTTTGAACAGGGGCAGAAAAATTAGGCCTTTGGTGGTGGTGGTGGTGCTGGTGCCACAACACTGTTAGTCCTCACAGTTACTCTTGGTGGGCGCAGAAACAGGCCCTGCTGTGAAATATAAGATCAAGAATTGTAATTACATGTCCCTGTTGAACACGGGCAGAAAAATTGGGCCTTAGGCACTGGTGCCACAACACTGCAACCCCTCACAAATACTCTATTTGGAGCGCAGGAACGAGCCCTGCTGCAAAGTATTGCATCAAAAATTGTAATTAAACGCCCCTGTTAAACAGGGGCTGAAAAAATGGGCCTTAGGCACTGGTGCTGGTGCCACAACACTGCAACCCCTCACAGATACTCTAGTTGGAGCGCAGGAACGAGCCCTGCTGCAAAGTATTGCATCAAAAATTGTAATTACACACCCCTGTTAAACAGGGGCTGAAAAATCGGGCCTTAGGCACTGGTGCTGGTGCCACAACACTGCAACCCCTCACAGATACTCTAGTTGGAGCGCAGGAATGAGCCCTGCTGCAAAGTATTGCATCAAAAATTGTAATTACACGTCCCTGTTAAACAGGGGCAGAAAAATTGGGCCTTAGCCACTGGTGGCGCCGCCCAGAACCAAAAATATTTTTACAAGCTATCAGCATGATCATTGAGGAGGAAGAGGATAGTCACTCAACATAACAGTATAGTCACTCAGCATCAGCATAGGGAGTCTTGAAGGAATCTGACATTTCAAAAAAAATTATTCGGTTACATCAGCATCAGGTGCTTGGTATCTGGTGGTGATCCAAGTCTGATTCATTTTTATGAAGGTCAGTCGATCGACCGAGTCGGTGGACAGGCGCACCCTGTGGTCGGTTACAAAGCCTCCAGCAGCACTGAATGTGCGTTCCGAAAGAACGCTGGATGCAGGACAGGCCAGTAGCTCAAATGCATACTGTGCAAGTTCTGGCCAGTGATCCATCCTCAAGAGCCAGTAACCAAGAGGATTTTCGGCGGGAAAGGTGTCCAAGTCAAATCATACCTTGGGGCTGCTGACTAAAACATTGTCTGAACGCATCGGTCAGACGGCCACCTTCTCCACCGCTCCTTCTTTGACTGACCGAAGCCTCAGCAACACGTTGTCCAGGAACAGGAGTTTGTAACCTCCCAGTCTCTCGGAACGCGTTGCACAGACCTTTCTGCAAGGCCTCCTGAAGATGTTTCATCCTCGGCAACGGCAAGATAAGGTCCACAACCTTACCCTTGTAACGTGGATCAAGGAGGGTTGCCAGCCAGTAATGATCCCTCTCCTTGATACCACGAATACGAGGATCCTTCCGCAGGCTTTGCAGGATCAGGGAGGCCATGCAGCGTAGGTTTGCTGAGGCATTCGGTCCGGAGTCCTCCGGGTCACTAAAGACGACATGATCCGCAGCCACCTCCTCCCAGCCATGTACAAGTCCATGGGTTTCTTGGGACTGTAAATGATCCCTTAAAGACTGCTGCTGATGCTGAGTGCCAGGCTCCACCTCCATGCTGACACAATCCTCCTCCTCCTCCTCCTGTGTGATCGGCGGGCACGCAGGAACACTGTCTGGATAAAGGGGGCCTTGAGAGCTAAGGAAGTCCTCCTCTTACTGCCTCTGTTCTGCCTCAAGTGCCCTGTCCATTATTCCATGCAGTGTGTGCTCCAATAGGTGGACAAGGGGGACAGTGTCACTGATGCATGCTCTGTCACTGCTCACCATCCTCGTGGCCTCCTCAAATGGTGACAGGACAGTGCATGCATCCCTGATCATGGCCCACTGGTGTGGGGAAAAAAAACAAGCTCCCCTGACCCTGTCCTGGTGCCATAGTCACACAGGTACTCATTGATGGCCCTCTGCTGCGTGTGCAGCCGCTGCAGCATGGCCAATGTTGAGTTCCACCTGGTGGGCATGTCACAGATTAGGCGGTTCTTGGGCAGGTTAAATTCCTTTTGGAGGTCAGACAGCCGAGCACTGGCATTATATGACCGGCGGAAATGCACACAGACTTTCCTGGCCTGCCTTAGGACATCCTGTAAGCCCGGGTACCTGCCCAAGAACCGCTGCACCACCATGTTAAGGATGTGAGCCAAAAATGGGTCAGTTGTCCCTGTCGGAGGGCGGAGAGGAGGTTGGTGCATTGTCGCTGGCATGGCGTCAACCACCTCTGAACCTGCCCCTGCAGAGCTGACAGAATCTCTGTCCCAGTGTGGCTCCTTTCCCCCAAGCACACCAGCTCAAGCACCGCATGGCATCTTTTGGCCTGCGTACTTGCGTAGCCCCTGGAACGCCTACGGAGCACCGCTGGTTCCGAGGATAAAGCACAGGAAGAGGCCATGGAGGAAGAAGAAGAGGAGGGGGGGGAGGAGAGAGGTGTGTCAGAATCACCAGTAGTAGCATTTTGGAGGCGTGGTGGCAGAACAACCTCCAACACTACTACACCTTGTCCTGCATCCTTCCCAGCTGCCAGCAGAGTCACCCAATACTCTGTGAAACTTAGGTAACGTCCCTGTCCATGCCTGCTGGACCATGAGTCAGCGGTAATATGCACCTTATCGCTGACCGCCCTGTCCAGCGAGGCCAAGACATTGCCTTCCACATGACGGTAGAGAGCCGGAATTGCCTTCCATGAGAAAAAGTGGCATTTGGGAACCTGCCACTGAGAAACCGCACATTCCACAAACTCACGGAAGGGGGCAGAGTCTATCAACTGAAAAGGTAGCAGTTGAAATGCTAGAAATTTTGCCAAGCTAGCATTCAACCGCTGGGCATGTGGATGGCTGGGAGCGAACTTCTTTCTGCGGTGCAGCTGCTGGGACAGGGAGATTTGCCTGGTACAATCTGACGTCAGTGTACCGATAGCAGATTGCCCGCAAGTACTTGGTTGTGACACACCTAATTCTACACCTTCATTCCTCTCAGTGCAGGTCTCAGAGAGGACTGAAGGTATAGTTGGGTTGGAGATCCCAGCTGATGAGGAGCAAAGAGAGGTCCTCTTTGTTCTTTGGTGTGGGTCTTTTAGGTACGCTTGCCAACAAATTGCATGGCAGGTCAACATATGTCTGGTCAAGCATGTGGTGCCCAAGCGGGAGATGTTTTGGCTACACGAGATATGCTTAAGACATATGTTGCAAATAGCAGCGGTGCGATCTGATGCACTCATCTCAAAAAAGGCGCACACCAAAGAACTTTTGGAATAACGCGCAGAGACAGTAGTGCCCTGCACATGTGGACCTCTGCAGTGTGATGCAGTCAGTGTGCTGCCCTTAAGCTGGCCCTCATCCTCCATCACCTCCTCTCTCCCATCAGGCACCCACGTGGAATCAGTGACCTCATCATCCCCTCCCACCTCATCACTGGAGCAAACCTGGCAGTATGCTGCAGCAGGGGGAACATGACTGCCAGATTGCTGTCCTTCTTGGGCACCCCCTCTGTCTGGGCTCACGTTACTGCCTTCCTCTAGCTGAGTACCATTATTGGAGCCTTCAAAACACTGGGCATCCTCCTGGAGCATGTACCCAACACTGTGGTCAAACAGTTCGGGGGACTCCTCAGGAGGACATGGTGGGGGCTAGGAATGGAGTGACTGATGCCATTGAGCCAAGGGAAGAGGTCGCGTTGGCAGCTGCTTTGCCAGACAAAGTACCCTGAGCCTGGGTGAGAGAGGATGAGGGGGATGAGGACGGCTTGGTCATCCACTCGACCAAGTCTTCCGCATGTTGCGGCTCAACGAGGCCAGCTGTCGAAAAAAAGGCCAAGCGTGTCCCACGGCCACGTGCTGATGAGGATGCACCGTGTCCACGACCAGTACTGTTGCCTCTAGACACAGAGCCTGCTTGCCTTCTTTTATTGGCTTGTTAGCCTTCCAGACATACTAATGGCCTGCAGTGAGATGTGCAGGGTACACAGTACACTAACTGGAATTACTTCAAGAGCCTGCCTGTGCTATTAATAGGTTTAGAAGAAGCACACAAGCACCGGGCTTCAGGTAGCTATACTGTAGGAGCAATTGTGTAGGGTACACAGTACACTAACTGTAAATACTTCAAGAGCCTGCCTGTGCTATTAATAGGATCAGAAGAAGCACACAAGCACTTGGCTTCAGGTAGCTATACTGTAGGTGCACCTGTGCAGGGTACACAGTACACTAACTGGAAATACTGCAAGAGCCTGCCTGTGTTATTATTAGGATCAGAAGAAGCACACAAGCACTTGGCTTCAGGTAGCTATACTGTAGGTGCAACTGTGCAGGGTTACACAGTACACTAACTGTAAATACTTCAGGAGCCTGCCTGTGCTATTAATAGGATCAGAAGAAGCACCTGTCTTCAGGTAGCTATACTGTAGGTGCAACTGTGCAGGGTACACATTACACTAACTGGAAATACTTCAAGAGCCTGCCTGTGCTACTAATAGGATCAGAAGAAGCACACAAGCACCTGTCTTCAGGTAGCTATACTGTAGGTGCACCTGTGCAGGGTACACAGTACACTAACTGGAAATACTTCAAGAGCCTGCCTGTGTTATTAATAGGATCAGAAGAAGCACACAAGCACTTGGCTTCAGGTAGCTATACTGTAGGTGCAACTGTGGAGGGTTACACAGTACACTAACTGTAAATACTTCAAGAGCCCACCTGTGCTATTAATAGGATCAGAAGAAGCACACAAGCACCTGGCTTCAGGTAGCTATACTGTAGGTGCAACTGTGCAGGGTACACAGTACACTAACTGTAAATACTTCAAGAGCCTGCCTGTGCTATTAATAGGATCAGAAGAAGCACACAAGCACTTGGCTTCAGGTAGCTATACTGTAGGTGCAACTGTGCAGGGTACACAGTACACTAACTGTAAATACTTCAAGAGCCTGCCTGTGCTATTAATAGGATCAGAAGAAGCACACAAGCACTTGGCTTCAGGTAGCTATACTGTAGGTGCAACTGTGCAGGGTTACACAGTACACTAACTGGAAATACTTCAAGAGCCAGCCTGTGCTATTAATAGGATCAGAAGAAGCACACAAGCACCTGTCTTCAGGTAGCTATACTGTATGTGCAACTGTGCAGGGTGCACAGTACACTAACTGTAAATACTTCAAGAGCCTGCCTGTGCTATTAATAGGATCAGAAGAAGCACACAAGCACTTGGCTTCAGGTAGCTATACTGTAGGTGCAACTGTGCAGGGTACACAGTACACTAACTGTAAATACTTCAGGAGCCTGCCTGTGCTATTAATAGGATCAGAAGAAGCACCTGTCTTCAGGTAGCTATACTGTAGGTGCAACTGTGCAGGGTACACAGTACACTAACTGGAAATACTTCAAGAGCCTGCCTGTGCTACTAATAGGATCAGAAGAAGCACACAAGCACCTGTCTTCAGGTAGCTATACTGTAGGTGCAACTGTGCAGGGTACACAGTACACTAACTGGAAATACTTCAAGAGCCTGCCTGTGCTATCAATAGGATCAGAAGAAGCACACAAGCACTTGGCTTCAGGTAGCTATACTGTAGGTGCAACTGTGCAGGGTTACACAGTACACTAACTGTAAATACTTCAAGAGCCTGCCTGTGCTATTAATAGGATCAGAAGCACACACGCACCTGTCTTCAGGTAGCTATACTGTAGGTGCACCTGTGCAGGGTACACAGTACACTAACTGGAAATACTGCAAGAGCCTGCCTGTGTTATTAATAGGATCAGAAGAAGCACACAAGCACTTGGCTTCAGGTAGCTATACTGTAGGTGCAACTGTGCAGGGTTACACAGTACACTATCTGTAAATGCTTCAGGAGTCTGCCTGTGCTATTAATAGGATCAGAAGAAGCACCTGTCTTCAGGTAGCTATACTGTAGGTGCAACTCTGCAGGGTACACAGTACACTAACTGGAAATACCTCAAGAGCCTGCCTGTGTTATTAATAGGATCAGAAGAAGCACACAAGCACTTGGCTTCAGGTAGCTATACTGTAGGTGCAACTGTGCAGGGTTACACAGTACACTAACTGGAAATACTGTAGAAAAACCTGCCTGCCTGTCAGTATATTAGGAAGGTGCTTGTCTTTCTCGCAACTCTGCTGATTCTCAAGCTGATGCCAAAGACCCAATGTCCATTTCCGCTATTCTGTTGCCTAGACTGCACACTCCAGAAGTACGAGTATGTTCATCCGACTCCAGGGAGTCTGAGATGGATGGCCTGTAGGTTCAAATGTGATATCTGTGATCATCTTATGTTGCCAGAGGGCATAAGGTGGTCCTTGTGGCAAAATCTAAAAATGAGGACTATTCAGTTTATCACTGCACGTGGCAGGCTTTCTTGAGTAGTTCTTGAGAAAAGAATTGGAATTCCTTGTCTCCTTCAGGTTTAAATTTTTCATGTATGCCAGCAAATGGGCTAGAGAACCATGTGGCATACTCATTGAAGGTCCCTAGGTTGTTTTGTTTTTTCTTTTTAAACGCTGCAGTGAATTAGACCACCATTCTTGCCTCAGTGGAATCTATCTTTTGTCCTAAAGGCCTTATTATCTCTCATCCTTTATTTTGTCTAAACTGAAGTCAATATTCCTTACTGTAATGCTTCCAAGAGCAGAGTATCTGGATTGTATGCGTTTTATGATGAAAAAAAAAAAAAAAAGATGTCTCTTTTAGGCTTTCCAGGTGAACTGGGAAACCGCTCTCCCTGCCCTTACAAATGATGAATGAAAGGAAGTATGGAAGGAATTCGATCTGGTTCTTTCCTTTTCGGCCTACCTGGGCTGTCAAAGACAAGATAGCCACTTTGTGTCCCAAGTGGGTCAAGGAGAGTTTTACTGTACTGACAAGGATTAGTTCCCCCTGAACGGTCAAGATGATTCAGTTGGCCTAGCTCTCTGGGGATTCCTCCGCCTCAGAGTTTACAGCACATGCCACAAAAACTAAGGCAGTCCCTTGGGCATATAGGCCAGGGTTCTGGCATAAGTGGTGTGTAAGCATCGAGCTAAGGGTGGCTGGCACTTTCATTCGCCACTGCAAATTGGACCTGGCCTTACCGCCTTCCAAGGCACTTCTTATGTTTTTTCTGCGGCTGTCTTTCGTGTAAATGGGTTTAGACAGCAGGGTTGAGTTATTCTATGAGTCTTTTTTCCCCTCCCTTTCTTAAATGGCATTGCTTGTTACATCCCGTAGTAGGCTGACATGAGGAGGTTCAGGAATAAGGAAAATTGTTTTCATACTTACCGTAATTTTCCTTTCCTGGATCCTCCTTATGTCAGTCGAGGATTTCCCACCCAGGTCTCAGTTGCGAGGCTTGTAAAGGGAACATTTCCTATGGGAGACAGCCAAACTTCATAGGCTTGTAAGAGGCTGTCCTAGAGGGGTCAGAAGGGAGCTGACACATAGTAGGCTGACATGAGGAGGATCCAGGAAAGGAAAATTACGGTAAGTAGGAAAACAATTTTCCTTAATATAGGTACTCCTCACTTAATGACTAGGTTCCATTCCAACGACCAGGTCGTTAAACAAATTGGTCGTTAAACGAGGAGCCACAGGTAATCGATATTTTAAGCATTCTTAACTACTGTACTGCACTGTATTGTGAAAAAAAGGTCTAAACACAAAACTCCAGCTCAATAAACGTTGTTTTAAATTGCATAAGTGCACCGGGTTTATTTACTAACTGTAAATACTTCAAGAGCCTGCCTGTGCTATTAATAGGATCAGAAGAAGCACACAAGCACTTGGCTTCAGGTAGCTATACTGTAGGTGCACCTGTGCAGGGTACACAGTACACTAACTGGAAATACTGCAAGAGCCTGCCTGTGTTATTATTAGGATCAGAAGAAGCACACAAGCACTTGGCTTCAGGTAGCTATACTGTAGGTGCAACTGTGCAGGGTTACACAGTACACTAACTGTAAATACTTCAGGAGCCTGCCTGTGCTATTAATAGGATCAGAAGAAGCACCTGTCTTCAGGTAGCTATACTGTAGGTGCAACTGTGCAGGGTACACAGTACACTAACTGGAAATACTTCAAGAGCCTGCCTGTGCTACTAATAGGATCAGAAGAAGCACACAAGCACCTGTCTTCAGGTAGCTATACTGTAGGTGCACCTGTGCAGGGTACACAGTACACTAACTGGAAATACTTCAAGAGCCTGCCTGTGTTATTAATAGGATCAGAAGAAGCACACAAGCACTTGGCTTCAGGTAGCTATACTGTAGGTGCAACTGTGGAGGGTTACACAGTACACTAACTGTAAATACTTCAAGAGCCCACCTGTGCTATTAATAGGATCAGAAGAAGCACACAAGCACCTGGCTTCAGGTAGCTATACTGTAGGTGCAACTGTGCAGGGTACACAGTACACTAACTGTAAATACTTCAAGAGCCTGCCTGTGCTATTAATAGGATCAGAAGAAGCACACAAGCACTTGGCTTCAGGTAGCTATACTGTAGGTGCAATTGTGCAGGGTACACAGTACACTAACTGTAAATACTTCAAGAGCCTGCCTGTGCTATTAATAGGATCAGAAGAAGCACTCAAGCACTTGGCTTCAGGTAGCTATACTGTAGGTGCAACTGTGCAGGGTTACACAGTACACTAACTGGAAATACTTCAAGAGCCAGCCTGTGCTATTAATAGGATCAGAAGAAGCACACAAGCACCTGTCTTCAGGTAGCTATACTGTATGTGCAACTGTGCAGGGTGCACAGTACACTAACTGTAAATACTTCAAGAGCCTGCCTGTGCTATTAATAGGATCAGAAGAAGCACACAAGCACTTGGCTTCAGGTAGCTATACTGTAGGTGCAACTGTGCAGGGTACACAGTACACTAACTGTAAATACTTCAAGAGCCTGCCTGTGCTATTAATAGGATCAGAAGAAGCACACAAGCACCTGGCTTCAGGTAGCTATACTGTAGGTGCAACTGTGCAGGGTACACAGTACACTAACTGGAAATACTTCAAGAGCCTGCCTGTGCTATCAATAGGATCAGAAGAAGCACACAAGCACTTGGCTTCAGGTAGCTATACTGTAGGTGCAACTGTGCAGGGTTACACAGTACACTAACTGGAAATACTTCAAGAGCCTGCCTGTGCTACTAATAGGATCAGAAGAAGCACACAAGCACCTGTCTTCAGGTAGCTATACTGTAGGTGCACCTGTGCAGGGTACACAGTACACTAACTGGAAATACTTCAAGAGCCTGCCTGTGTTATTAATAGGATCAGAAGAAGCACACAAGCACTTGGCTTCAGGTAGCTATACTGTAGGTGCAACTGTGGAGGGTTACACAGTACACTAACTGTAAATACTTCAAGAGCCCACCTGTGCTATTAATAGGATCAGAAGAAGCACACAAGCACCTGGCTTCAGGTAGCTATACTGTAGGTGCAACTGTGCAGGGTACACAGTACACTAACTGTAAATACTTCAAGAGCCTGCCTGTGCTATTAATAGGATCAGAAGAAGCACACAAGCACTTGGCTTCAGGTAGCTATACTGTAGGTGCAATTGTGCAGGGTACACAGTACACTAACTGTAAATACTTCAAGAGCCTGCCTGTGCTATTAATAGGATCAGAAGAAGCACTCAAGCACTTGGCTTCAGGTAGCTATACTGTAGGTGCAACTGTGCAGGGTTACACAGTACACTAACTGGAAATACTTCAAGAGCCAGCCTGTGCTATTAATAGGATCAGAAGAAGCACACAAGCACCTGTCTTCAGGTAGCTATACTGTATGTGCAACTGTGCAGGGTGCACAGTACACTAACTGTAAATACTTCAAGAGCCTGCCTGTGCTATTAATAGGATCAGAAGAAGCACACAAGCACTTGGCTTCAGGTAGCTATACTGTAGGTGCAACTGTGCAGGGTACACAGTACACTAACTGTAAATACTTCAAGAGCCTGCCTGTGCTATTAATAGGATCAGAAGAAGCACACAAGCACCTGGCTTCAGGTAGCTATACTGTAGGTGCAACTGTGCAGGGTACACAGTACACTAACTGGAAATACTTCAAGAGCCTGCCTGTGCTATCAATAGGATCAGAAGAAGCACACAAGCACTTGGCTTCAGGTAGCTATACTGTAGGTGCAACTGTGCAGGGTTACACAGTACACTAACTGTAAATACTTCAAGAGCCTGCCTGTGCTATTAATAGGATCAGAAGCACACACGCACCTGTCTTCAGGTAGCTATACTGTAGGTGCACCTGTGCAGGGTACACAGTACACTAACTGGAAATACTGCAAGAGCCTGCCTGTGTTATTAATAGGATCAGAAGAAGCACACAAGCACTTGGCTTCAGGTAGCTATACTGTAGGTGCAACTGTGCAGGGTTACACAGTACACTATCTGTAAATGCTTCAGGAGTCTGCCTGTGCTATTAATAGGATCAGAAGAAGCACCTGTCTTCAGGTAGCTATACTGTAGGTGCAACTCTGCAGGGTACACAGTACACTAACTGGAAATACCTCAAGAGCCTGCCTGTGTTATTAATAGGATCAGAAGAAGCACACAAGCACTTGGCTTCAGGTAGCTATACTGTAGGTGCAACTGTGCAGGGTTACACAGTACACTAACTGGAAATACTGTAGAAAAACCTGCCTGCCTGTCAGTATATTAGGAAGGTGCTTGTCTTTCTCGCAACTCTGCTGATTCTCAAGCTGATGCCAAAGACCCAATGTCCATTTCCGCTATTCTGTTGCCTAGACTGCACACTCCAGAAGTACGAGTATGTTCATCCGACTCCAGGGAGTCTGAGATGGATGGCCTGTAGGTTCAAATGTGATATCTGTGATCATCTTATGTTGCCAGAGGGCATAAGGTGGTCCTTGTGGCAAAATCTAAAAATGAGGACTATTCAGTTTATCACTGCACGTGGCAGGCTTTCTTGAGTAGTTCTTGAGAAAAGAATTGGAATTCCTTGTCTCCTTCAGGTTTAAATTTTTCATGTATGCCAGCAAATGGGCTAGAGAACCATGTGGCATACTCATTGAAGGTCCCTAGGTTGTTTTGTTTTTTCTTTTTAAACGCTGCAGTGAATTAGACCACCATTCTTGCCTCAGTGGAATCTATCTTTTGTCCTAAAGGCCTTATTATCTCTCATCCTTTATTTTGTCTAAACTGAAGTCAATATTCCTTACTGTAATGCTTCCAAGAGCAGAGTATCTGGATTGTGTGCGTTTTATGATGAAAAAAAAAAAGATGTCTCTTTTAGGCTTTCCAGGTGAACTGGGAAACCGCTCTCCCTGCCCTTACAAATGATGAATGAAAGGAAGTATGGAAGGAATTCGATCTGGTTCTTTCCTTTTCGGCCTACCTGGGCTGTCAAAGACAAGATAGCCACTTTGTGTCCCAAGTGGGTCAAGGAGAGTTTTACTGTACTGACAAGGATTAGTTCCCCCTGAACGGTCAAGATGATTCAGTTGGCCTAGCTCTCTGGGGATTCCTCCGCCTCAGAGTTTACAGCACATGCCACAAAAACTAAGGCAGTCCCTTGGGCATATAGGCCAGGGTTCTGGCATAAGTGGTGTGTAAGCATCGAGCTAAGGGTGGCTGGCACTTTCATTCGCCACTGCAAATTGGACCTGGCCTTACCGCCTTCCAAGGCACTTCTTATGTTTTTTCTGCGGCTGTCTTTCGTGTAAATGGGTTTAGACAGCAGGGTTGAGTTATTCTATGAGTCTTTTTTCCCCTCCCTTTCTTAAATGGCATTGCTTGTTACATCCCGTAGTAGGCTGACATGAGGAGGTTCAGGAATAAGGAAAATTGTTTTCATACTTACCGTAATTTTCCTTTCCTGGATCCTCCTTATGTCAGTCGAGGATTTCCCACCCAGGTCTCAGTTGCGAGGCTTGTAAAGGGAACATTTCCTATGGGAGACAGCCAAACTTCATAGGCTTGTAAGAGGCTGTCCTAGAGGGGTCAGAAGGGAGCTGACACATAGTAGGCTGACATGAGGAGGATCCAGGAAAGGAAAATTACGGTAAGTAGGAAAACAATTTTCCTTAATACAGGTACTCCTCACTTAATGACTAGGTTCCATTCCAACGACCAGGTCGTTAAACAAATTGGTCGTTAAACGAGGAGCCACAGGTAATCGATATTTTAAGCATTCTTAACTACTGTACTGCACTGTATTGTGAAAAAAAGGTCTAAACACAAAACTCCAGCTCAATAAACGTTGTTTTAAATTGCATAAGTGCAGAACCCAAATGCAAATTCTGTACTGTACTGTACAATACAATGATGTATAGCGTGTCGTTTGGGTGGGGAGAGCTGGTCGTAAGTCCGAGTGGTCATTATACATGTAAGTCGTTAACGGAGGAGTTTTTGTATATATATATATATATATATATATATATATATACACATATATATACATATATATATATATATATATATATATATATATATATATATATATATATAAACATGTTAAAAATGTTTATAAACTGATTTTTTAAATAATTTTAAATGATTTAAGATATTTAAAAAACATTCAATTATATAAAAAAATTAAACATTTCTTAAAGGGAGCAATCGTGACATTCTGCTTTCTGCACAATTTCTGGCAGCTCTGGCAGCTCTGACTTATTAAAAGGAACTATACTGTAACTGTTTTGAGTCAATTTTATTTAATTTTTTTATTTTTTATACTATTGTTTATATATAATATGCAATCTACCGCACAGCAGAGCTCAGACAGGGGAAGCAATTAGTTTTGCTGCAGTATAAGAAGCATGCTGATAGAAGGAGGAATCAGGGAAATGTGCCCATCAATGTGATGCTTCTACATTTATAGTCCAGTTACAGGGTGGAGATTCAGGAAAACAGATAAGCTGCCCTCCCCTGCCAGGCAGGGCTGTGTGGCAAAGCAGTTTAAATCTCAAGACTGGATGGACAGCTGGATGTAAAATAGCTCCCTTATATATTTTATATGTCAGTTGTAAGAAAGACAGGCTAAATTGGTATTGGCAACAGTAAACCATGCATGAGACAGGGACACTCATGAACAGACAAAACAGGTTTGTCCTACACCTTTTTTTTTTACAGAATAGTTTTATTAATTTTCAATAGACAATTTTTTTTTAGAAGTCTTTACAGGTTACCACTTTAGATTTACAGAGGAGGTCTACTGCTAGAATTGTGGTGAGGCAGAAATTAGGGCTCGTTCACACTAGCTTTGGTCTCTGAAGAGCAATCTGTGTTCTCTGTGTGTCTCTCAACAGAAAACATTTGACAGATGGTGAGGAGGCCTGCTTGAACTCCTTGAACCCTGAACTAGTATGCTGCAACCATGTGCATTGCATGCAGTTGCAGTGCGCTTGCAGAGTGCCCCCATTCCCTTGAAGGGGAGTATAATAACTGCCGCAGCATGTGTACACCCACAGCCACTGCAGCTACGGGGGGGGGGGGGGGGGGTTGGGGGCGGTAAAAGCTCGCCTCAACTACAGAGTTTTATTACCCCCCCAACCGATAGTGCGAATGAGCCCAAACGCTGCTCCAAAATTCTTATTTATGTCCCCTGAAGATGTCCCTTGAACAGACAAAACGTGTAGGGTGGGCCTAGCAGCCTATGACATCATCACACCTGCTAGGGTACTGCAGCATGCTGTTTTGAGCTTTTGTTACCCTGAGATGCTTGTGAATATATATGCAAAAAAATAAATTAGTGTTTTTAGCAATATTACACTGTGGTCCTTTGTATTTTCCTCTGAATCTTACTGCAGAGAATTGTGCTTTCTGGACAGCCAGTGGACGAATTGGTGGGCGTGGAGGTTATTATCATACCCTGGTGTGATTCTCATTTGGTGTATCCTGCGCTATTGATCTCCTATAATCTGGAGATCCTGATTATCCTGTAAGGAAATTCATATAACTATGTCCAAGGTGGTTTGGGACTAAAACAAGTGAAACTGTGGCATTTCATTTTCACACAAGATTCTACACTGGCCCCCTAGTGGAGCCCTTCAAGTGTTACCAAACTTAGGACCCTGCATTCACTATATCTGGTCCCCCACAGTACACAGAACATTATTTTAGTTAATATAAACTGCTAAATACCTTTTCTCATCAGAAGTATATAGCAGTCTTGTGACCTCTATCAGTTTCTGGCCGGGCACTGGTTAAAGGCTTGTTGGAGGAGTTTGCATTCTCCTCCGACTGTCCTATAAGGCTGCACGACCGCTGACTTCCTGTCTGGACAGTACTGATTGGCCCTGCGCTGATCACATGTACCTTCCCAAAAAACAAAAACAAAAGACAAACAACTCTCTAGCAATACACACCAAACTGAGCATGTGCAGAGTACCTCCAAGGCTCTGTTCTGTCAGCAGATGGATTGGAAACTGTGGAAGAAGGGGAGGATCAGAGAAGACAGGATCAAACTGCCTTTTTACACAATGCAGAGGATCCCGTTAACCCCTTAGGGCAGTGGTTCTCAACTCCTATCCTCAGGACCCACTAACAGGCCAAGATAAATGAAATACATCACAGGTGATATCATTTGCTGCTCAGTGATTGCAGTATTCTAGTCTGCATCTCCCCAAGGTAATACTTAAAATCTGGCCTATTGGTGGGTCCTGGGGACCGGAGTTGAGAACCACTGCCTTAGGGTCTACAGTGAGCATAACAAGCATGCTTTACTGCATATACAGACAAATTTTACTGTTTTGGGTTTATTAACACTTTAACCACTTCAGCCCCGGACCATTTGGCTGGCCAAAGACCAGAGCACTTTTTGCGATTCGGCACTGCGCCGCTTTAACTGACAATTGCACGGTCGTGCGACGTGGCTCCCAAACAAAATTGACGTCCTTTTTTCCCCACAAATAGAGCTTTCTTTTGGTGGTATTTGATCACCTCTGCGGTTTTTATTTTTTGCGCTATAAACAAAAAAAGAGCGACAATTTTGAAAAAAAAAAACGCATTATTTTCTACTTTTTGCTATAATAAATATCCCCAAAAAATATATAAAAAAAACATTTTTTTTCCTCAGTTTAGGCCAATACGTATTCTTCTACATATTTTTGGTAAAAAAAAATCACAATAAGCGTATATTGATTGGTTTGCGCAAAAGTTATAGCGTCTACTAAATAGTGGTTAGTTTTATGGCATTTTTATTAATATTTTTTTTTTTTACTAGTAATGGCGGCGATCAGCGATTTTTATTGTGACTGCGACATTCTGGCAGACACATCGGACAATTTTGACACATTTTTGGGACCATTCACATTTATACAGCGATCAGTGTGATTAAAAATGCATTGATTACTGTGTAAATGTGACTGGCAGTGTAGAGGTTAAGTGTGTCTTAGGGAGTGATTCTAACTATAGGGGGGAGGGGCTACGTGTGACACATCACTGATCACCACTCCCGATTACAGGGAGCTGTGATAAGTGACAGTGAACAAGAACTAGATGGACAGCTAGATTTTTAGATGAGTCCCTCTAGTTGTGGCCAGTGGTATTGCAGGCTGTGATAACTATTGCAGCTGGTTCTACCTTCTTAAAGTAAGATCTCACCTCATCCTCACCTTGACTAGCAAGTCGCTGTGGGTGTGCGTCCGTGACATTCATAATATCACATCTACCTAAAAAAAGGAAAACATTTTTGCATTTTTAAAAATCTTTTTATTCATGGCAATAATAAACAAAAATAATATAGACAAAACCACTGTGCATTCCCATTAAGACTCTCCTGTCTCTGATAACGGTAAAAAAGATTAAATTCCTCTTCTTTCAGCTGTCTATTTTTAGACTATAGTGGTAAGAAAGAGCCTTGAAAAAGCTTGTCAATTGCATAGAGCTTGCCATCTGCTTGTTGCAAGTGGTATGTATGGAACATTTAGGCTCGGTTCACACTGGGGCGACTTGTCAGGCGACCTAGTCGCCTGACAAGTCGCCTCCCGTTCTGTGCTATGGAACCGTTCTAATCGGAGCGACGCAAGTCGCTCCGACTTAGAAAAAGGTTCCTGTATTACTTTGGGGGCGACTTGGGGCGACTTGCATAGACTTCTATGCAGAAGTCGTCTCGCAAGTCGCCCCGGCAGTCGTTTGCAGGTCGCCTCGCTGAGGCGACCTGCAAGTCGTGCCGCCCATGTGTGAACCGAGCCTTACTGTACATGAAATAATTACTATTTTTTTTTAAACTCAATACACTAAAATTAAATTATATGAACAATTACATTCTTTTTAAAAAATGCCTTTGAACACAAGTTTGTACATGAGTCTGACAAATAATTCTGACTATTACAATTAGTATATTCTTGCCAGAATTTTCATTGTCTTGGGAAATCTCTTATGCAAAAGAATGTGCAATTAGTAAAAATAGATGCAAAATGGCAAATATGGGACATGGTCTGATTTTTCCTAACAGAGGAGGGCTGGGGGGGGGGGCTTGGGCTAACTATTCATTCTGCCCAAAACATAAAAAAATCCCCTATTAAACATTTAAAAGTATAATGGCTTCTATATATTTGTATGTTATTTTGTTAATGATTACACATTTTAAAGGAGATTATTGATTTTTTTTTTATTAATCAATTAGTAAAAGAAAGCCCAGCTTATTGTGTTCCCGAATCCTGCGAAATACCACCAGGTGGCACACTTGGCTAGAGTGATCGCCTGGTGTAGAGACTACAACACTAAGCAGTGGATTTCCTTGGAGCAGTCCACTACAGACGTTCCTCTACGTTTCCTCCCTTGAATCCGATGGTTATTTTTGACGGTCATACATTGACCGATCCCATTCTGTGAGAGCCTCTGCGAGCCATTGACTCTGGAAGAATTCTTTCACAACCTTCTGCCATGACTCCGGTCCTGGGAAACCTGGATCATCAAAAGTCTCTAAAGCCTGGACTCTCCAATCCTCGTTTTAGGAAACTTTTGCATTTGGGTACTTGCCACATTAAAGATTTTGTTAGTGACACAGGCCTGAAATGTTTTCATTCCATTAAGCAAATGTTTGATCCTCCCTTAGGCTCTTGGTGGCCTCAACAACTTACCTGTCATTACCTGGGCTCTGTTGTGAAACGTGGTATGTTCCACATCTCCGAAAAATCTTTCAAATGTCTCTGTGCCTTCAGCTCATTCTGTCTGTGCTGCATACAAACTTCTGGTGCTTCCTAAAGAAAGATTCTGTACCGCCATTTTTATCAAACTTACCTGCTTACCAGCTCAAAGGGAGGATATCCTGTATTTCACACACTATTCATCTATTGCTAACTGATATCAAGATTTAGGGTGTATAAGCTCCAAGCACGGTGGTACAGAACCCCATCGTTTTTTCGTAAAATATTTTCTCGAACTTCTGCCACCTGTTGGAGATGCTGAGAAGAAGAGGGCACCCTCTTGCATTTCTTTTGGATGATGTGTACCATTGTCATTATTGGTCAGCGTCCAGTAGAAAGATGTAATGTCCGCACTGCTCTTGGCCTCGTTTAGAAGGTTCAACCATGTCTGAAATACTGAGGGGTTGGAGGTGGAATTTTCAGGATACATCAGCCCTTCCGGTATGCTTTCCACAAGAACCATACTAAGGAGGTAAAAAGAGGATAAAATACACTATATATATATATATATATATATATATATATATATATATATATATATATACACACACACACACACACACACACACACACACACACACACAGATATCCACACACACACACAATGGATATAAAAAGTCTACACACCCCTGTTAAAATGTCAGGTTTCTGTGATGTAAAAAAATGAGACAAAGAAATCATTTTAGAACTTTTTCCGTTACTGTGTCCGTTTATGAAACTGAACAGCAGTGATCCCGAGGATCGCTGCTGTCTACAGCTCCTCCAGAGTTACCATGGGCCTCTTGGCTGCTTCTCAGACACTTGTATTCTTTCAAAAGAACCAATCACACACATGTATATATTCAAATAGAATTCCAGTAGTGACATGTGCAGATGGTCGTGTGCAGAGCCATGCGGCCAGCCCCCGTGAGACACAAGTGTCTCACAATTTGAACACTAACTATATGGCTCTGAACACCATTGTTAACCAAGTCATACCACTATACAAATTGACATATGAAGCTAGAGGATGCCCGAAAAAATTCTCTAAAATATGGAACTCCTGGGTCAACTCAGGTAGCACCATGCCACCCACCCCTTGAAATACAGAATAAAGTGGGGACATTATAATATGTGTATTATCTGTGACTGAACCCTAAATGGAATAGATTGTGCTAATTGATGACACGCCTTGTATGTATGTTACTTTATGGTTTATACCTAAATACCTGACAATTGTATTGCATTATGACTGAAGCGATATTTGCTCTGACTGTACACCTGTGTAATTGTTGTTTGTTTTGTTTTGCGAAAAAAATAAAAAAAAGTTAACCTTTAAAAAAAAAAAAACTAAAAAATATAAATAAACAAAGATACTCCTCATACTTTGGTGTGTTTGAGCAGCTTATTGCAGTGGCTGGCGTGGATCCAGCTGTCTCGTCCATCAAGCTTCTTTTACAACGACCCAGTCACCTGGTTGGAAAGAATGTAATCCGGTTATTGTGTCAGGGTCCAGGAGGGACTCATGAACCCTATGGTGGACCTTTTGAAGTTCATGTTACAGTGACTGCACCTATCCCATAAGCTGAGAATGTCGACAGCTGCTGAGGAAAGTACAACCCTGTTTTTGGTTGACCTCCAAAAAACCTAACTCAATGACTGTGGTCACTGTGATAACCTGTGATAATCATAACCTGTGCGTGGCTTATCATCTGGGGTGTAATATCTGAAACCATTGACAAAAAGGTTCTTATCATCTGGACTGCTGCTTGCTGATTTAAATTCCATCAAAGAAAGACAGTCGTGGAACATGTCATCCTACTAGGTCACAAACTTGGCTAGAATTAGAGCGGTTAGTATCATTGGTTTAAAAATTGTCATTCTTACCTTTATCCCCCCATTTTCTTCCTCATAACAGACTGGAGGAAGAGACGCAGGGTTTAGAATGGTGCAGAAAAAACAATGAAACAAGCAATGAAACAGCCCATGATACTTTTACCTTCTTTTAGGCGTGTGTATTTATGCATGTGTACAGCTATCTACATACACCTACTTTCTATGTACATACACTTTCAGAAACTCACTGGGCCTGAAAAGATACTTATAAACAAAATGTCATAGAAAAGAAAACAAGGGGTTCAACAAGGACCCCCTGAGCGGACTTTAGAGGCACAACAAACCTGAGAAAGCATAATCAAAATAACAATATAATAAATGTTATTAAATATAAATGCATACAGTACAAAGACATTGAAAAAAGGTAATAAAAGATCATCTATATAGAAATATACATGATACAAGCCCCGATGTGTTTACGCGTTTCGTAGAAAACCTCTTCAGGACACATTCAGGTTTCAGTTAATACACAAAAGGGTTTCACTAAAATGAGATGAAGAGCAGGATCTCCTTTCTGGACATTACCATCTCCATTGAAGTTGATGGCACTATTGCTACATCACTTTACCGCAAACCTACCGCGGGCAATACCATATTGCATGCCTCTAGTGCACATCCCGATGCACTTGTTCGTAGCATCCCCTTTGGCCAATACCTACGCCTCAGGAGGAACTGCTCCATTGATATCAATTTCAAACAGGAGGCTACTTTATTGTATATTGGCCAGGGTATATACGAAAACCTGTTTGAAGAAAGCTTACAAAAAAGCGTGTGGTCACTCCAGACTTGTGATCCTTTTCTCAGAACCTAAACGCAGCAATTCGGAGGTATTGAGATTTATTACCACTTTTTCCGATCAGTACCAGATGGTACATTCTATTCTCAGCAAGCATTGGCATGTTCTACTGGCCCATCCGACACTCTCGAAGTACATAGGACCACGCCCTCAGATAACATATAGACGTCCAAGATCTATTAAGGACTTTCTTGTGCATAGCCATTACCACAAATCTCGGGATACACAACAAGAACCACCTGGCTTATTCCATTGTGGTAGTTGCGATTTTTGTCATCTTTTGTTGGAGGGACCTTCCTTTTCTTTGCCTAATGGTCAATTACATTGCTTAAAGCACCATGTCACATGTCTGACTAAAGGGGTTATCTATATTATTTTGTGCCGATGTGGAGCGTTCTACATCGGTAAAACAATTAGACCTCTATGGAAAAGAGTGAAAGATCATGTCTATTATGCCACCAATGGCATACTGAACAAGGCCATTGGGTACCATGTGGCATTCAGGCATAACTACGATCCACATACGTTCAAAATTGCCATTCTGGATCGTATTTATGATAATCCTAGAGGCGGTAACTTTGATCAAAGGGTACTCCAAAGTGTATAATTCACAAGCTACATCATACCCTGGTCTCAATGATATGCTTAGTTTCAAACCATTTTTATAAATGTTCTCTTGTTTGCATTCGCTGTTAATATTTTGAAAGATTCCCCCTTTTTATTTTTTTTCCTATTACCACTGATCTATGTATAATATGCAATTAACAGGATCATTAGAACTATAATATTCTATTTGGAAGTACTCCATTGTACCCTTGAGCAAACCTGTTACTACAATTGTATTTGTTTTTCTGTATTTACTCATTAGGAAATTATTTCAATGCATACTATATTGTTTTTATATCATTTCATTTTATATCGTACTTTAGTGTGTTGACTTGTGGCCTGTGACAGAGTATGTTCGTTTATGTCCATCCTCTTAGGTTCCCTTTTTTTTTTTAATTCTATTTCTGGTCCTCTAGTGGCCGCTACTTCCTGTTCTATACAGGATGTAATCTGGTTCCTGGCACAGAGACTTCACTTCCTGTGTGAATGTGTGTTTTAGCCACATATTGTGGTCTTCTCCGCCCTCTTGTTTTGTTATACCTTAGGACGTTCCCTCTGTGTCTTATTGGTTAATTTTTTGGCGCCAATATGGTCTGCCACACCCCCCCCTTTTGGCGCCAAAACACACTATATAGCAGTTGTTCACTCACTTTCAACTCAGAAACATCTCTGTATCCTCCTGGGGATTTACATCCAATTCAACCTTAAAGTGAGTACTTTATCCTCTGCTGCAATGTTACTATATTTGTTTTTATTGAAGCAGGAATGGACCCCAAAATTCACTGTGGGTTCTTTTCTTTTTCTTTTTCACCTTTCTCTCTCCCTTTTATGTTTTGCCATAGGCTCCCTCAGTGCATTTGCATGGTTCCACATGGACCATTGAGCAGATACGGTCTATGGGCTCTTTGGTGCCCTCCTATGGTTGCTGCAGTGCTACTATTTATAATTGGCTATTTATTGGCTTTTTCTTTGCTGGAATTGAACCCCGAGATTGGTTGTAAATGGAAACAGGTATACATCATCTTGTTTTCCTATACTATGACCTGTGTATATACATATAGATTTTTTCCTGTTTTTCTTATGGGTTTTTTTTTTCCTTCCCTAGTTGATGGTCATCCACCTCTATTGCTAAGACCTTGACGTCTATACTTGAATAAATTTGAACTACCATTTTTAAACTTGTGAAAGGTTCTTTACAAGGTAATATAGTGGACTAATATAGTGTCTGATCTCTGGGCATAGGCCACTATCTTTCATCCATTGTTGTACGATATTATATGTTTATGTGTTCACTTTTTTATAAAATCTTTTCTCATTTTAGTGAAACCCTCTTGTGTATTAACTTTAACCTGAATGTGTCCTGAAGAAGTTTTCTACGAAACGCGTAGACACATCGGGGCTTGTATCATGTATATTTCTATATAGATGATCTTTTATTACCTTTTTTCAATGTCTTTGTACTGTATGCATTTATATTTAATAAAATGTATTATATTGTTATTTTGATTATGCTTTCTCAGGTTTGTTGTGCCTCTAAAGTCCGCTCGGGGGTCCTTGTTGAACCCCTTGTTTTCTTTTCTATGACATACAATTTATACGGATGTGGCCACAGGAGTGTCCCTTTTTTCTATTTTTTGTCCTGACTTATAAACAAAAGTTATTACTCTATCCTTCATCTTTAACCTGCAAAGAATGGTAAACAATACAAAACTGACAACAATGAAACCCTCTGTAACTCTTATTTTCATGTTCCTACAAAAATACAACGCCTGCAACACTTAGGAGGGCTGTCGCGGTCAGTTCTAACATATTTATGTTACTACATACAAACAATGAGAAGACTAAGACATGAGACAAACATTTAGATACAAAAGTGAGGGAGATATTTCATAGTAAAAAACAAAAACAACCAGACGGAATACTGCCTTCACTCTTTTAGCAATAGAAAAAAATACAATGGGAAAAACATGAGAGCAGCTCCAAATCTTGCATGGGCCAGCCACACAAAGTTCAAAAACAGGCATGAGAATTTTAATCACACAAGCGTGTACTACACATCGATCCACCCACTCATCATTACAGATTTCTGAAGCCACAGCCAATCTACTTCCAAGGTATTTTTATTCTGGGGTCTCGTACCCCCAGACATCAAAAGTACCTTCCAAAGGAATACACCTTACTGTACCCTCTGACCATATATGCAAATCTTTAGGGGTCTCATGTCCAGAGCCCCAAACCCAGACCTTATGTACTGTGCAGCTGTCTGACTGGTGTGGAGCCTAATTTGTTTCCTCCAACGCATGGACGGCACATTACCCATGATGCTTCGAATCACTTATGACGTGTCCCTGCGTACAAGGCACCCTCGCATTAACTTTGGGAGCAGTACTGCCTAGTGCCTACTTTTACAGTACTGGCACCCGGCGTATTATGATTATTATACACGGCCTCCTGGTATGCTAGAATATACTCCTCACATTTACATGCTCTCCGACCGATTATGGGCAGCCCTATAAATGTTTGTCAGACAAACTACAAAGCACCATGAAAACCTCCACTATTCAAAACAATATCATAGCTTCTATCTGTATCTAGATGTTACAACAATAATGTAGATGCCTTCCATTTACTCTCTACCCAAAACTGTATTACAGTATAAAACTTCACAAAACAACTGGAATTAAATTTAAAAACCAACGTGATTTCCATCGTCCTTCCAAACACAAGTCCCTTTGTGTCAACATGTTTGTTTCAAAAGACCCCAAGCCTCTCCCACCAACTTCCTGTTGATGCATACATCCTGCAAGGAACTTCCTGTTGTCTGCTTAGCTCTAAAAATCCATCTAACTGGTTTATTTACATATCAATGGACAGGAAGGGGGAGGGGGCGGGGAAGCCTAACTTCATCTTCCCTGAAGTTCATATTATGTCTCTCAAGAAATTAAAAAAATCTATGGCTAACATCATATAGGTGACTTCAACTATTTTAAAAACCTTTTGTCCAGGAAAGGGTGGAATAAACCCCCCCATATTGCAAAAGGGAGGGAATCCCCCTCGACTCCCATATCTCCTGGGCAGTCAGACCACAAGTTTTGAGACCGAAATAGCACACAATAACAATGCAAGTAAAGCCAAAAACTGAAACTTCTGCAAAAAGATGGCTCACCCTCACTAAATGCTGAAACCTGGCCCAAACGCAGAGCAATTCCACCCAAAACCAAAACACAGCAGACACGAAATGGCAGTTGCAACAAACGAAAATCAGGCCACGACAAACTACAGCAAAATGGCCGACGAAAGCCGGGCCACATAAAACACAAAATAACACAGCTCAAACATACACTATTGTTCCCAAATAAAGTTCATATCAGCTTCCATAGGAACAAGACAACAAGAGAAATACAAACAGCGATGGATGCATGCATGATCTTTTCATCTCAAAACAATAGAGCTCCCCCATGCTATCTTCCAGAAACCCGAGACCACCTATAGGGCGTAGCCCTTTCAACAAACAGTTACTATTGTAAGTGATGTCAGCAATGCATGGCCCTTCCCCCTCAGCCACATGGCCACTTGAATATGTGGCAGCCATTTTCAAAAGCACTTCAAACAAAACTTTTTTCTAAACGACTATCAAAGTTCACCAAACCATTTTTAGGTGAAAAATATTATTACATTTATGGGGACATGTGTCTTGCATCAGTTAAACAATCTACAAGGCTCATGCAATCTACTTGTCCCTTACAAAGGCAACAATCATAATTCATACATTTCTATTTCTCATATGCATCGCAAACGTATTACACAGCATACAGTTACACAGCCTGCTCAGTCATACACAGCATTCACTTTAGGTTTGTATTAAATCGGACCTATAACGGATTTAAATATAGGTGCTCCCCCAATTAATAGACCTACTTACAATGACAAAAATATAACTTACAATTAAAGTCCCGCCATTATACAGAAAGCGACAAAAAAACAAAAGATTCTTTGCCTATCAGAACTTACCCCGTACAGCGCACAGAGAATCAAGATCCCGAATACAGAAAAGCAAAAATGTTCAAAAAACTTGAAGTATTGTTGTCTTACCATAGGCCGGCCTTTGCTGGTTCTGGTTCTGGATGTCTTTTCCCACTCATGGTCCGCTGAATTAGGAAGATCTGTTGGCTTATTTTCTGGCCCGCCAAAACTGTCCTGGAAATTTTAAGCTTCTCCTTATAAGCAAATAATTTCTTTGCGCTTAAAAGCACAAATACAGATCTTTTGTATAATGCCGGGAAAGCGCGCTTGTATATCTCCAAGTAATACAGACACAGATGTTGGTATCACGTTGAGCTTAGCAGAATCCTGCCATAGAATGATCTACTGCTTTATTTATACTGTAAACATGAATAACAAAGGCAGTTGGTGGCTTCAGAATCAGCCAATCAGACACTTGTATTCTTTCAAAAGAACCAATCACACACATGTATATATTCAAATATTATTCCAGTAGTGACGTGTGCAGATGGCCATGTGCAGAGCCATGTGGCCAGCCCACTGTGAGACACAAGTGTCTCACAATTTGAACCCTAACTACATGGCTCTGAACACGATCGTGTCCACACTCCCACTGCTACCAATGACGCAAGCCGTACTCTATCATGGCTCAGTGAGCCATAATTTTGTATGGTTATGCTATGGTTCCCATGTACGCAGATCTGCTTACTAGAAGCATTAATGCAGTCGCCATGAAGTGGCCAGTCTCTTGGTGAGGCATGAACAAACATCCTTAACAGAGCAAACAGATCTGCTGTGTCCACGGAAAGGTTTCCGCAGCCAATGGTCTTCCACCAACGTTTGTAAGTGTGAATACGCTTGTATGAATGTATTACAGCAAAACTGACACTGGGGGACATCTGACAACATACATTAATAAAAATTTCCACAACACCAGCCTGTCAGTTTAGGTGGACGGCCATATCTTGGTAGGTTTGGTAGTTGTGCCATACTCTTTCCATTTTCAGATGATGGATTGAACAGTGCTCCGTGAGATGCTCAAAGCTTGGGATTTTTTTATAACCTAACCCTGCTTTATACTTCTCCACAACTTTATCCCCGACCTGTCTGGTGTGTTCCTTGGGTTTCACAGAACAGCTGTACTTATACTGAGATTAAATTACACACAGGTGAACTCTACTAATTAGGTGACTTTTGAAGGCAATTGTTTAGACTAGATTTTAGTTAGGGGTATAAGAGTATCAGAGTAAAGGGGGCTTTTCACATATTTATTTGTAAAAAAAAATGAAAACCATTTATCATTTTCCTTCCACTTCACAATTATGTGCCACTTTGTGTTGGTTTATCGCATAAAATCCCAATAAAATACATTTACGTTTTTGGTTGTAACGTGACAAAATGTGGAACATTTCATAGGATATGAATACTTTTTCAAGGCACTGTAAATGCTCAATAACAGCCTTTAATTCGTCATAAGAAAAGGAGACATGTCAGAGTCTCACACATCATGCTCCTTCATCAGGGCAATAATAAACTTCACTGTTGGCGTGTAGGGCATGTGTAAGGCTCTGAAACATTTTCCTAATAACAAATTAAAAGCACTTATTAGGCCTTTAGGTGTGCTAGTGATGCTTGCTTCTATGTAGACGAGCCATCCATTGCTTTGTTACTAAAACACCCACAATTTTTAGGTCTGTTCAGGTATGGAGTGTGCCTGATCTCTCATATATTATCCAGTAAACAAAGTCAACCAGCCTTGTATTGTAAAGTCTCACTGCTCATGGGAGAGTACCAGCCTGGTCTTTTGACAGTTTATGCCAGCGCTGCAAGGGTTAAAACAGACTCCAATAAAGTTTTGGCACGCCGGAAAGGAAAGATGGGCGCTGAAGTTTCCAGAGAGCATGTGGACCAATCCTCAGGCAGGGGGAGGAGCTACCGCTCTGCAGAGGAGGATAAGGAAGTGCTGCCACGTGTCCTGGTTGTTGGGTGGAGAAGATGGCGCAGTTTGGAAGTACGATGGCGGATTGGAAGGTGTTTGTTCCGGTTGTTGGCCTTGGTCAGAGCGGGTCTATGGGCATCCTGACTGACACCGGAGTGCGGTATACACCTAAGGGTAGTCTTGCCCGGTATACGGCTGGAAGCTGTGAGGCCTTGGGACTGATTTGCGGGAAGTGTTCCGGCTTGGCCATGCACCTGCAACCTTGGATCGTCTGTGGACGCTGCAGGAAACCCCTGCTTGAGGTAGTCTCACAAGCCTAACCTCCACGGGCACTACAAGCGGATTGGGACAAGAATGTCGCTGTCCTGGGTGGGAATGGCATGGAGAGCCTCCCTGCTATCACCCGGCTTGTGCGAGAAGCTGCTCATCGCTGTGGTTTCTCCAGGGCCCAATGCTCTGGTTATCCCTCGAGACCATGGACAGGCCCACCTGCGTTTCTTGATGATGGAACCACTAGGGAAAAAGATGCCAGAGTCGGGTAAGCCTGATACGGATGAAAGTAGTGTGCCAGTGGGGGCGGTAGTACCTGTGGCCAGTGGGGGAGACAAGGTTGTTCCACCAGTCGCTGCTAGCTCCAAGAGCAACTTACTCCCGGCCGAAGAGTGCTCAACTATTTCTGATTGGGATATCCCCTCCGATGGGATCTCTGAATGGTTTTCAGACAATTTGTCAAGGACTGGAAAGTGAAATTCCTTCTGGGCCAACTGCAAGTGTTAAGATTGAACTGTCTGCTAATACAGCTTCAACTGTGTGTATTGCTAAATCCTTTGAGGAGGATCGCTGGGCAAGATGGGTCCCTAAAGTTGTGCCAACCAATCCAACCCATGTGACTAAGTATGATTACAAACCGGATGTCATTGCAGAATACCTGGTTCAACGTGATGCAAGGGTCCTAACCAGGTATGAAGACCCTAAAACACTGCCCTGGATGTCCAAGACACAGCGCATAATCATTAAGAAAATGGCTGAGGAGTATGGTTACCTGTATCTCTATATACCAGCCCATCTAGAGGAAGAGATCCATGATAAGGAAACACAATGGGTAGATGAAGCTGTGCAGAGTTTCCTTTGGATCCCTCTACGATTAGATTTCCTAAAGTTGTTACCCAAGATAGCTGAGAGATATACTTCGGTACTACAAACTTGAGGCTATGTTCGCAAAATCAACTCAGATAATGTTACTATTCGCCGTCCGAACAAGAAGGACATCTATCACTACATTACCACTGTAAATACAAGAGGGGAAACCCTGAAGTTACCGTATCCCAGGTATTACTGGCAAATTACATCGAATTGTGTTCCTTTATTGAAACCGAATGGATTACAAATGTGTGCTTTGTGGAGTCAGGACACTATACTGGAAGCCACTCCACCTTTTTCACAGAAATGTTGCTAGTGGGGACATTCCTGTTTGGCTATACTGCTGGGACTGTGTTCTGCCAGCAGTTGCAAGGCGTGCCTACTTGAGTCACACTGGCTAGTGTTCTGGAATCGCTACTGTGCCTCCACCTGAAAAGTAACAGGTTGATCTAACAGTCAGCGTGTGTTTGTTCTTCAACAAGTGAAGAAATCTTTCTCAGTCTCTGGCTGTTGTGTGGACAGACTGAGAATTACCAATGCAAAGGGACCTATTTCAAGAAGTGTGGTCCCTTGCACCATGGCATGGCTGCTTGTTGTTTGAATGCAGCCATGCATTCTGTCCCCGGAATTGTCCCTAGGAAGAAGGGAAACTGCTGGACAATGTTGTTCCACTCTGAGTGAGGGAATAATGGACTTTGGGGCTTCAAAGACACTAGGGATGTGTAGTCAGTTAGTTAGAATAAGCTGTGGCAAAGAGGGCAAGTTCTCACCTTAAAAATTGAATAATGAACTGAAAATTACACATGGACTGGTTCATGAATATGCTGGCCACCAGGTGGCATGAGAGTGCCAGCCTGAGTGAGCCATTGTTCACATTATACAACTGTTTTATAGGAATAGCTAAGTAAGTTTCTTTAGGTCTGTTAAGGGGTGGCACCCTTGGATGGGGGTGGGGCCCAGTTTTCATCTGTACTCATGTTTAGATATGTCATAGGGTGTATTTACACTGCTTTGCTGCTCTCGGCTGAGGGTAATAAATATTTACTCAACACTCACTTATGTATATATTGCACTGTGTTATTGTAGGGGTAGGATGTATTTCTATGTTGTCCATCTCTCTCTATTCAGGTGTTCCTGCACCCATTGCATCTTCCTTGGCTAAGACAGTGACTTCAGCTTTTATAACCAAGCTAACATTTTCTATATTTTTCCAGGTGTACATAATGGATAGATAGTTAGGATATTGTCAGGGTTGGGCTCAGTCCTTCCTTCTCTGAGTTGGCCGCTCAGCTGCCGGCTAATTGGCAGCTCCTGTCTCTCCACAGTGACTCACCTGTTGATGATATCCTGCTCATCAGTCCTGCCTACTTAAAGAGGAGTTCCACCCAGGGGGGCCGTCAAATAAAAAAAAAATTAAAAGTCAGCAGCTACAAATACTGCAGCTGCTGACTTTTAATTGGACACTTACCTGTCCCTGGGTCCAGCGATGTGGGGGATTGAAGCCCCACTCGTCCCCCCCCTCCGCTCGTCGGCGCCGGCATTTCAACTGTGGGCGCCAGGCTGTGGCTTCACAGCCTGGCACCCACTGCGCATGCGCGAGCGGCGCCGCGCGTCGTGATTGGCCGCTCAATTACCTGGGACCTGTAATGGGTCCCAGATGATTGACAGGAGGGAGGGAGCAGAGCGGAGCCCTTCCTGTGCCTGGGGGGAAGTGATGTCACCAGCCCAGGCAAAGGAACAGGCAGACTACGAGGGACCACCTAGCAACAGGCATTTAGAGGTAAGTAAAAAAAAAAAAAAAAATATCCAAATTTTTTTTGTTTTTTTTTTAGAATTTTTGCAGGTATTTTTGTTTTTTGGGTGGAACCCCACTTTAAGCCATCCAGTCCAGATGATCTCTGACTTTGCCTTGGTCACATCTCTAGAGACGCTCGCCTGTGTTCCTGTTAAAGACTTCACCGCTGGTTTCCCTTACCACAAATGGCAATGGCAGCACCTGAGTGCCGATGGAAACATCGGTTGGGGTGCCGACATTGCTGGATTCCAGGACAGGTAAGTGTCCTAATATTAAAAGTATGTGCAGCTGCTGATTTTACTTTTTTTTTGGGGGGGGGACCCCGCTTTAAGAAAGAAATAAAAATAGAAAACACATTAGTCATGCTCTCTAATATATAATATATTCTGTTTGGTTTAACGTATATGTGAACAAATACCTTATAAAACAACCCATTCAGTTTAAAATTGAAATGAAAGGCAGAACATGTGTTTATATATTAAAAAAATTTTTTTTTTAAATAAGTGATCACATAATCTCTGTCCTCAGCTGCATAAGAGGTGGGAGTGGAGAAACAGCAGTACGCTGATCTTCCCAGTGAATGGCGGTGCATGGGGAAGGGGTTGGTGCGGGCTGTCAACACAAATCTGATAATTGGAGGACAGGAAGACTGTTCACTCAGCACATCCAGAAAACTGACCACACGGAGATGGATGTGATTTCATGCCAAGCGTAGTCAGTTTGAAATAGGAAGGCATTGAGCCTGGCGGGACCACCAGGGATTTCACACAAAGGAAGCAATACAAAGAGAACAGGATACTTTTCAACATAAGTACATGGTACATTAGACACATGTTCGAAATATGAAAATGCTGCGGTAACATTCTTTTAATGATAATTTATATAAGATAAAAACCTCTCAGCTAAACAGCATCATGATGAAACATTTCTATGGTTATAAGTAGCATGAATTAAAATAAAAGTTCAAGAACAACAAGAAAAAAAAAGTTTAGCAATGAATACTGGCATTACAAATAGTAATGACAAACTGCGCAAGCAACCTAAAATATAGTTCTATTGCAATTAAAGTGGTTCTAAAGGCTCAAAGTTTTTCTATGCCTTAAGTTAAAGAAACATTATTGTTGCAGCTCCCTCCTCAGCCCCCACCCCCGTTATACTTACCTGAGCCTCATCTCAATCCATTGATGTGCACAAGAACAGCGGCTCTCCCGGGTCTCTTTCTCCAAATCAGCTCACACAGCAACGGGAGCCATTGGCTTCTGCTGCTGTCAATCACAGCCAGTGAGCTACTAAAGAGAGAAGGGGTGGAGTGGGGCTGAGCCGTGCTGTGTGTGTGTGAATGGACACACAGAACATGGATCGGGACAGATCCTGCTCTAGTGCCCCCATAGCAAGAGTCAAGCTATTGGGGGCACTTGGCGGTGGGGAGGAGCCAGGACCGCAGGCAGGGGACCCAAAAAGAAGAGGAGGGGGGCTATTCTGTGAAAAACTATTGCACAGAGCAGCTATTTTCTAATAAATAAAAAAATAATGATTCCTTTAGAATCACTTTAAATTTCCCCTCACCCCTCCTTGCCCCCTTTATGTATCATAGGGTCTGCACTCGTGGATTTTTCTTGCAGAGCTCAGGGCTGCGACATCCAGGAGCAATGTGTGTTCATGTGTGCTCAACCTCTCTCAACCTCTTAAAGTGTTTTTACATTTTTGCAGTGTTTTAACATGCATTGCGTTAAGGCGGCCCACTGAAATGAATGAGCTCCCAGAGCACAAAAAAGTGTGGAAAATCTGATATGACCCCTTGTAATGCAACATACTACCCCTCTGCAGCACAGGTGTGTGACCATCAAGAGCTGGGGTACCAAAATGAATGGCAGTACAATACAGTAACGTTACCGCAAAACAGGCAATATGGGGCTTAAAAGGCAGCACTGTCCACCAGTGCCTCTCTTAATTATATTGCTTTTTGTCTGTAGGCTTGCTAAATTTTATTTTATTTGTTTTAAGGTAATCCTGCCTTCCCTGGAGCTTTTGCTCTCTCCCCCAAGGACACACAATCTTGCTGTACTGTACAAGTAGCTTGTTCCGATCAGTAAAAACCACAGCTTCAAGACGGCTCGTTCTGTAGCTGTCACATCACTGCTTACAGAAGTGTACCCTTGGCTATGAAGAAGCCCAGCCAGGGGTGTACAATCTGGAAACTGGTGCAGAGTAGGAGAGTAGTGCATAGCATAGAAATCTAAAAATCAGGTTTGAAAAAAAAAAAAAAAGGCGATCCATCATAATTTACATTGCACTTTTGGATCTGCAGCGGCAGTACACACACCACTTTTGTACAAAAACCTTACCAAAGGAATGCAAAGCTAATAAGCGCTTATGGGGAAAAACAGCTAATTAGAATGTTTCTGAAAAAGAAAGTTGAACAAGCGCTTGCAAAGGGAAAGTCTTCATGGCCTTAGGAGTTTTAGAGGGCCCAAAACTAGAGACTGCACTGTTAGCAGCAACAGGCTGACCTTCTAGTTTTAGAGTGGTGTGCATTGTATCAATAAGTAAATGAACAAATAGCAAATAGCTAGTTTATTTGGGCCATAAAGTCTTGCAAGACAGTAGTAAAAATCTCGGCTAATAAAAGGGCAGAGGATGCAGCAATACCCGATGGAGCTAAAGAGGACTGGTGGTGAGATAAACTCTAGGAGTAGAGGGCAACACAACTCTGGAGACATCGGCACCATCAGTAGGCGTGCTGTAAGCAGCCCCAGAGTTGCTATTAAATGTATAAGCTGGAGATACCCAATACAGCGTGATTGTCCCCTCCTTTTCTAGAATTAGACATGTTGCAAGTGCGACTAAGTGGAGCTAAGATAACATACTCAAAGTAAGAGGCATAGCTTTAGATACTCCTGAAAACTGGGGTTGCACAGATACTATGATTTTATCGGAGAGTACCAATACTGTTGGTCAACTACTCGCCGATATCGAGTACCAGGGCTGCTGATAAGGCAGTACAGACAGCCTTCCTGTACCAGGCCCGAGCCCATGCCCCTTCAGGTCAAAAGGGGGGCCCAGAAACCGGCTAAGCAGGAGGCCCGGCTGTACGGTCAGACACTGATCCTCTTGATGCAGTTGCAAGCATTTTTTTTTCATTTTTTTTTCCTCCAAGGCTTCTTTTTTGGCGGGACTTGCCAGAACTCCATGACTCAAAATGTGTTGTCGCCTTCTGCACTTTACCTGGCATGCCTCCTCTGGCAGCCAGGCTCCCTGGGCCTGCCAGTCCCCCGAGTGAGCTCTACAGCCCCACAGACTGGCATCTGTAGTCATTTTCATTGGGGAACACTGTGCCCAGTCCTTCCTCCCCTGCAGATGTTTCCGTTGCTCCCACCAGGACAGATTGAGAAAATCCTCTCTTGGAAGCTGTATGAGCTGATTCAAAGAGCTTTTTCTGCGATCCCAATGACACAGAAGAAACGCCTGAAGGGGCCTGCAATGCAATTGGGCCCGTGACACCCCTGGAATGGCTGCAGTCATTAAGCCAAATTACTGCACGATCTATCGAAGGGAGGCATATGGGAGCAACCTGAAGTTCTGCATGGAGAGAAGAATCTTTAAAATCTTTTCTTCTAGAAGAAAAATCTTTTGGGCAACTGTGTCTATTAGATAACCCAAAAAGGGCATGCTCTGGGAGGGAACCAGGCAAGACTTCTGCTGATAGACCTTCCACTCCAATTTCTGAAAGGTCCGTAAGATCAATTGCAGATCCTAAACAAGACTATCTTTCTCTCAGGCAAAGACCAAAAAATCATCTAAATATGGAACGATCGATACCCTCTGTATTCGAAAATAGGCCATGACTTTGGCCATGATTTTTGTAAAAATCCTTGGTGCTGCTGGGAGACCAAAAGGGAGCTCTCTGAACTGCCAATGACTTTGACCGTTCTCCATGAGAACTGCAAATCTGAAGAACTTTTGAATATTCTGGCAGATTGGTACATGAAGGTAAGCTTCCTGAAGATCCAGGGTTACCATGAACACTCCTGGTAATAACAGATTCCTTACAGAATAAATGTTTTCCATCCGGAATCATCTGTAGACTATGAATCTATTCAGGATGCTTAAATTGATTACCATCCGAAACCTGCCGGAAGCCTTTCTTACCAGAAAGACGTGAGCATAAAATCCTCTGAATTTTTGATCTTCTGGAACAGGAGAAATAACCCCCTCCGTTTCCCACATCGCAATCAGATTCACCATGGCCTGCCGCCTCTCTTGGTCCATCGACAGGTGGGTAAGAAAAAACCTCTGGCGTGGGGGCTTTTGAATTCCAACCTGTAACCTTTTTCTATCATTTGGAGGATAAAAGGATTGCTGCTAATCTCCGCCCATTCCTTGATGAAATGGGACAATCTCCCTCCTACCCCTGCTCTGGCGTCACTGGGGATTTTTGGTAGGGGCTGAAGGAGCAAAGAGTGCCCCCCCCTTTTTGCTTGTCTTTGTTAAATGACCACTACTTCTTTGTCTGTTGCCAATGGGTCTTAAAATTAACTTTGTTCTGAAAGCCACAAAAAGGCCTCTTATTCTCTGGCTTATTCTTTTGAGAAGATGGAAACCATTTACTCTTCTCCGAGGAACGAACTAGAACTTCCTCTAAGGAAGAACCGAATAAGAGCTTTCCCTCAAAGGGTATGCCACAAAGTTTATTCTTGGAGGTAAGATCAGCTTCCCATGATTTCAGCCAGATGGCCCATCTAGCTAAATTAATAAGTGCTGATGTTCTGGCAACAGATTTTTGCAGAATTTGCTGCCGCATCAGCCAAAAAAGCAACTGACTTGTCAATAAGGGTTAGAGAATCCCTGATCTCCTCTATGAGGGTGTCGGAGGAGAGAAGATCATCCAGACGTTGGAACAACACATCTACATTCCTAGCAACACAGGTGGACCCTACCGCTGGCCCTAAAGAAAAAGCAGAGGCATCCCAGGCCTTACGTAATAAAGAGTCGGCCTTCCTATCCATCTGGTCCTTAAGGACTCCAGAGTCCTCAAATGAAAGATCTGACTTTTTAGATACTTGTGACATAGGAGCATCTTATCTAGAACATCGGGCTGAAAGGGAAAGCTTTCCTTATGTCCTCTAGACTGGAACAACCTTCTTTCAGGTTCTTTCCACTCAGAAAGGATCGTGTCCTTGAGTGAATGATGTACAGGAAAAGACCTAATTTTTTGTCCTTGTAGACCTCTGTACATCTTATCCTGAACAGACTGGGCTTGCTGAGGCATCTTGTTCTGTTCAGAAGTATATATTGACTTTAATAGTTCGTCAATATCTTCAACTGGAAAAAGATACCTAGTTGAGCTACCAGTATCCTCATCCTCTGATGCAGACCCCTCATCAGACGTAGATACCGGATTCTCACCTTCTTCCAGGTCAGAAACATTACGTGAACTAACCGTCTTTGATACTAAGAGAGGTAGAGATCTAGCTGAGACTGAAGGCTCCTGAGTCACAGGCTTAGAAGTGGAAGGACCTAGCCCAGCTACTCTGTCATTAAGAAGTCATCAACTCCTTTTATAGAGGCAGTAAACTCAGAACTTGCCTTTGACGGAATACAATACTCACAAAATAGTTTCTTACAACTATCAGAAAGCATGGCTCTACAGTTCCCACATTTTTTCTTTACAGGTTTGTCAACCTAGAAAAAACAGAAAACAAAACCATAAAAAAGGCTTATACAGACCCCTCTGCTGCAGTAGCTCTTTATCCACAGATAAGGGCTTACCTTGGGGGCAGTATTGGACCCGGATACCACTGCTGGTTCAACTCGAATGGGTGCTCCATCCTCAGTCCTGACCTCAGATTCCATAGAGGAGAAAGTAAACCGGCTGGTGAGACTCCTGACCGCCACTGCACTGCTAAACTAGTCTGCCCTGCGTTTGGCAGACTGTTTCCAAAGCAGCGGGTCATCTGCATTGTACCATGCTGAGATCCTTTAAGAAAACAGCACCCAGGAAGTGCGTCATGTCACTTCTGGTTTCAGCGCCATCTTGCCGCGTCACCGGAAGTCCTCTGATGCCATTTTGGTACACCCAATGTGAGGAAGACACAAGGAAGATGCCTCTCCACACAGCTAGACTCTGGACATGGAAGGGAGTTGCCGCTGCTAAACCACCAGGGAGGCAAGTAACCCAATACATACAGGGGGCCCTTCTCGGTCTACAGACATATAAAAACACCCCAGACATGGCCACAACCAGTCCTGGATATCACCAACAGAAGGGGGGTCCACCAACCACAGTTACCAGACCTATAAAAAACATCAAACATTACAGTGTGCTCCTGGAGGGTCTGGAAACACAAAACAACTGAGGGTCAGAGGAGAGGAAGGGGCCTTTTAATTTGTGTCTGATTTGTGTTTCCTGTAGAGGGCAGAGCTAATCATCTCAAGTAGCTGTCCTGGAAGATGAGGGAGAAAATTGGGCTATCTTCACTGATTTCTTATTTTTTAATTTAAAAAAGTGAATTTTTCCCTAAGAATAGGCTTGGTCCCTAAGTGGTTAAAAGATTTCCCCTCTCTACTTCTACTTCTAATGGCCCCTCAAAATTCAGGATTTCTTTTGCTCTTAGCAATAACTGTCACACCAGGACAAATAGAGAAGGTTAATCTGCCTAACGAAGACATGAATAAAAGCCTGACAGGTGTTCTATTGTCTCACCACTCTATCCAAAATGACAAAAAGTTTTGCCTTTAATTCCTAGACAACATCACTTCTGGGTTTCAGCCTGGACAACAGACCACTATTGCTTTTCAAAATCCTGCTTCCAATTCAGTCCTGGTCCCACCCCCCCTTGCTTGGGTTGGGTAGGACGATAGGGTTTCCCCCTTCATCCCCCAATCTTGCCTACATACCTAGTATAGTGATATACGATACACAGCTTTAGGAAACAGGGAGAACAAAACAGCATGGTAATCAGTCAACTTGGTCTTTTTACCCATTTCCTTCAAAATACACCATAGACTATTAAAACTGGGTCAAACGTGCAGGCGGGATCCAACCATCCTCAACCATATGCCCATTCGTGTTCAGAAGATAGACACTTCAAGCATAGGCTTATCTAGTGGAATACACTTGCAAGTGGACAAGATTTTTCCAACATGTCTGTTTACTTCTCAATCCTAGGCCATTGGTGTCTGAGGCCAATTCAGACATTGGGTGTCTACCTGAGACCGTCATCTAATGCTTATAGGCATTTTTATTCAAGGTATAAAATAGTATATCTTATTTAGACTTTATGTTGGGACTATTCTAATCTTGATCTCTTCATCCATCCTTTCATCTTGACTGATAGTAGCTCTCAGATCCTAAAAGGCCTTCACTCATCCTTAGCTATCATAATTTTGGTTTTCCTAACACTTAGGAACATGTTCATCTTTTAACATTCCACTTCCTATATGTTCAATTTTCCTGTAGATGTTCTAGCTTCTTAGGCATCTGTGCCACATCATCAGCAATAGGCCAGCAGAGTGATGTGGAGAGGCCTCATTCACCAACTACTAAGTTTAAATGAGTTTGTTCCAACAAATGTTATTATTACTAAGGGTTTATCTTTGGTCTTCTTTCTAGTGATCTGACAAGCTGCATCAGTTCAGGAATTCTGGTCTATTCACAAAACTCTACCTTCTGCTGTGTCCCAGGCACAGGTATACTTAAGGGAAAGTACAACTATTTCAAAATGCTTGCTCTTTTGTTTTTGTGACGTTATTAATTATAGAGATTTGTAGACTAAACACTAGCAGAAAACTCTGCATGTGACTGAGCCCAATTCATTCTCTGCTCTTAACAACTGTTAAGATTCGATATCAGCCACACAGACAGCACAGAGGGGTCTATTTACTAAAGGCAAATCCACTTTGCACTACAAGTGCACTGCAAGTGCACTTGGAAGTGCAGTCGCTGTAGATCTGAGGGGGGACATGCAACGAAAATAAAAAAACTGCATTTTTTGCTTGTACATGATTGAATGATAAAATCAGCAGAGCGTCTCCTCATTTCAGATCTTCCCCTCAGATTTACAGCAACTTCTAAGTGCACTTTAAAGTGCATTTGCAGTGCACTTGTAGTGCAGAGTGGATTTTCCTTTAGTAAATCAACCCCATTGCTTTCAATTAACCAACTCAGATCTTGCACTTAATTTGATTAAATGGCAGGAATTGCCGTATTAAGGCTGCCATGAGCTATTATGAGACCTGTGTGTGGTGCCCGGACATTAGTTTGTTAGACAACATTGTCTTTTTTTGGTGTATGGTGGAGAATATATATGTGTTTGTGCATTAGTTATGTATTTTTTTATGTCTTTTTGATACTACAACAAATATATTTTTGTGATTCTTGATTGTGAGTGAGTATATGCCACGTGTTCTCATAGGCTACCCACGATTTGAGCTGCAGTATTTATACAGCAGCCCCAGGCACCTTTATTCTTTTGGATTTTTTTGATTATAGAGACCATACTTAAAGCGGAACTTCACTTTCTCAATCAACATTAACTGTTTTTAATCCTTATGCTGCCAGCATTAGTAAATAGATAGTAAAGTATATCATAATCACTTGTGTTAAACGTTTTTTTTATTTAAATTTGTTCAGTTACTTCCTGGTTTCTGGCCTAGGCAAATGATGCCATAAATCCCAGGGGCTTTCTCAGCTAGGCATATCCTCCTACCTGCATGTCTGAGCTAAGGGTAGATGAATTCCAAGAAGTAAATGCTACATGAATCATCTGGCTTTACTCAAGCTAGCCATGACCAGAAATGCTAGGGGGTGATTTTCAAAGTAATTTCCCAATAAAATAAAGCATAGAGACATGAATAGATGGGTGAGTTTACTTTGAATTAAAAATGAATGAAATGGTGTTTGCGGTGCTCAGATGCAGCGTAGTTCCACTTAAAAAGCGAGTTGGCATACTTAAATTATCCTTAGTAATTTAAAGGGTTTTGATGAGATTCTATATCAGCAACAGGCAGTGCATTGTTTTCAATTAACCAACTCATACATGCATTTCCACTTTTGCAAATAAATTTGAGAAAACCCCACTTTATGTCTCTTATGTGCTTCTATTTCATAACTCAGCCCCCAGCTTCATCACTAACCAAGTTTCAAAATACCAACCAAATCGTTCTCTTTGTTTGTTATTACATGTTTGTTATTTTTAAATGAAAAAAATGAGACTTTAATATCACTTTAACTGTGTGACCCTCAAAAAAAAGAAAAAATTCTTGTTGTCACCATGGTACCCATTGTAACATTTCCCCTCTGTTCCTCTTCTGGTGACAACTGAAAATTAGGGATTTTGTTGTACTTTCACTCTCAATGATAATTGTAAACAGGACAAATAGAGGATGAATCTTCCTAAGGGGTTAAACTCTAATGTAGAGCTTGTCATCAACCCCACGGCAGCAGGAAAGTATATTTTCAGGGCTTTTGGTCCACTTTTATTTAACCGCTTGCCGACCAGCCGCCGTCATTATACAGTGGCAGGTCGGCACGATCCCGCGAATCACCTTAGCTATACGTCAGCTCGCGGGATCGGGATAGCAGGTGCCCGCTGCACTGCGGGGGTGCCGATGCTCACCATGACTGCCGGCCACGAGCGATCGCGGGCACGAGCGGCAGAACAGGGACATGTGTGTAAACACACAAATCCCTGTTCTGTTCTATGAGGAATGACAGATCGTGAGTTCCTAATAGCTAGGAACCATGATCTGTCATCCCCTCTAGTCAGTCCCCTCCCCCTACAGTTAGAAACACACACAGAGAACACAGTTAACCCCTTGATTGCTCCCTAGTGTTAACCCCTTCCCTGCCAGTGACATTTTTACAGTAATCAGTGCGCTTTTATAGCACTGATCGCTGTATAAATGCCAATGGTCCCAAAAATGTGTCAAAGGTGTCCGATGTGTCCGCCATAATGTCGCAGTCCCGATAAAAATCGCAGATCGCCGCGATTACTAGTAAAAAAAAAATAATAATAATGCTATAAATCTATCCCCTATTTTGTAGATGCTATAACTTTTGTGCAAACCAATCAATTTACGCTTATTGCTATTTTTTTTACCAAAAATATGTAGAAGAATACATATCGGCCTAAACTGAGAAAAAATGTTCTTTTTTTTGTTTATAGCGCAAAAAATAAAAACCGCAGAGGCGATCAAATACCACCAAAAGAAAGCTCTATATGTGGGAAGAAAAGGACGTCAATTTTGTTTGGGTGCAGCATCACACAACCGCGCAATTGTCCGTTAAAATGACGCAATGCTGAATTTAAAAAAATGGCCCGGTCATTCAGCATCTTCCGGTGCTGAAGTGGTTAAAAACAAAGTTGAAAAAACTCACATGGTTACCCTCGCAGGGGTTTTCAGCATCAGGGCCGCCATCAGGGGGGTACAGGCAGTACTGAACCTAGTTACTTACACAGTTTCATAGGCTACATTTACACTGGCGATTTAGGCCGGTGTGAGTTGTAGCTTCAGGAATCTTCTGATTCCTGCTACGTCCCTGAGTGGCGGCCTCTATAATGGCAGGTAGCCAGGGGGCAGCGGCTATTCACGGCTCTCTGCACAGCTAACGATTACCTGCAGTGATCACTGCTGGATGCACACCAAGTGCAAAGGTAGTTGTTGGTCATGCAGAGAGCCTCGAATAGCTGCGGCAGCCGGCCTGCCAACATAGCGAACAGGGCTGGTGACCACACCTAGTCACTCTAAGCCGCAGCAAGAATCAGAAGGCCATTGAGAATGTGGCCTTTCTACTGTTTAGGCCACAGCCTGGTCTGATCTGGCCACCTCTCCTTGAGGCCAGGGTACAGTAGATGCTCTCCTAGTGTCTATCCACACATAAGCTGCTCCTGCAGCAGCTTGTCTCCAGGTGAAAGAAGTATTTTGCAGGCCATACGTACTTTTCAAAAATCAGAAATGTTCATTTTGTGATCCAATGATGCCATTATTGGTTTCGAAAATCGACCAACCAAGCCTTCAATTTCACCTCATGTTACTAGAGAAAAGAATTTTTGAGGCCGGGAATTTTCTTTTCTTTCCAAAAATTTTCTTGTGATCATGTGCATCTCTTTTTCGATTATATTTCTCGCACGATTCTCCCATCATTGATTAGAAAATGGTTTGTTTTTCCAAAAATTTCCATTGTGCCCAATCACTGAAATGTGATGGCTGCATGAAAATCGACCATTACTGTCGTCCATTAATGGTGCAAAATTCAAACGCAAATTCTTAGAAATTAGTTTTGAAAGAATTTTTCGGAATTCCACCCATGTATGGCCGGCCTTAATCACACACAGCCCCTTGATTATAAAGGCTGTGTACACCTGCACCACCAGGCGGCTGGTCTCCAGTAAAATGTGGACACAGGGTTAGATGCTTTGCCCTCCCAAGACTCTTTCGAAGTCTTTGGACTCCGGGACCCAACAATGCTCCTCTCCATTGATACTGTGAGAGTTAATGTTGCTACCGAAAAAGTGTTAGCATGCAGTAGCGATTAACTTATTGTTACTCAACTATCAATGTACTGTATCACTAACGATTTTAGCTGCACACATGGCCTACTAAAGTCTCTTGTGTACCATAGGCCTAATGCAGCTAGTCATTGCTGTGGGTATGAAGGTTATTTATAAACTTTGCTTGTCGTTCCCACTACTCCACTCTTTAGTTCAAAGTGGAGTTTCCATTTAAGCTTCTTGCGCGTTTATAAAAGGGAGAAGATGTGATAAAGGCCTCTTCAGGAGGATTATCTACAAGTGCTTATTATATAATCTCACAAGCGTTATCCCTTATGATGAGGACAGAAGGGATAGTTTGCAGATATGAGCTGCGCTCTCAGCATCCAGTAAATTCCGTGTTATGTTATGTTGCGGCTCCCTCTGGAAATAAAACCAACAAGCTGATGAATACTGCAAGGCCTTTATTCCAATGTGTTTGGAGTTCTTGTTGTTTAATTGCTTTCATTACAAAAGGAATCAGAAAAACAAACAGACGAGGAGAGATGAGGGGGAGCATGGACTAATTAGAAATATGTGCGGTTCGCTTTATCCATAATAACGAGAGTGTGGGGTGCTGTTACTGGGGGTGAGCTTGGTGTCATTGAATGTGTACTGCTCCCCTGCCAAACTATGTAGGGAAGACATGAAATCTGGGTGCTGTTGTAAGAGGTTGAATTGGATGTCAGTGTATGAGTGTTGGTGTGCCAGCACCAGGGAGGTGAGATGATGTTAGACTTATGCACATGTTAGATCCAGAAAAAGACACTTGTGAAGTGTACAGGAGCTTAACCACTTCAATACTGGGCACTTTCCCCCCTTCCTGCCCAGGCCAATTTTCAGCTTTCAGCGCTGTCGCATTTTAAATGACAATTGCGCGGTTATGCAACACTGTACCCAAACAAAACTTTTATCATTTTGTTCCCACAAATAGAGCTTTCTTTTAGTGGTATTTGATCACCACTGGGTTTTTTTTTTTTTTGCTAAATGAAAAGAAAACATTTTTTTTTGTTTTGTAAATATGTAAGTTTTCTCCTTCACTGATAAGCTGCACTGATGGGCACTGATGAGGTGGCACTGATGAGCACCGAGAGGTGGCCCTGATGGGCACTGATAGGTGGCAATGATAGGCAGCACTGATGGGCACTCCTAGGTGGCACTGATGGGCACTGGAAGGCCGCACTGATGGACACATATAGGTGTCACTGATGGGCACTTATAGGCGGCACTGATGGGCACTGATAGATGGCTCCGATAGGCAGCACTGATGAGGAGGCACTGGCAGGCATTACTGATGAGCACTGATTGGCACCTCTATTGGGCACTGATTGGCACCTCTATATTGGGCACTGGTGGTCATGGGCGGGCATGGGTGGGCATCCTCAGGGTGCTGCATTGATAATCAGTGCAGACCCCCCTGTCAGGAGAGCAGCCGATCGGCTCTCTTCTACTCGCTTCCAGGGCCGGTGCTACCACTAGGCAAGCTAGGCAGCCGCCTAGGGCGCCCTGCTGCCTAGGGCACCCGGCCACTGGTGTTCTCTTCTCTCTGCAGCAAACAATGAAGTCTCAGCATCAGTAGGCAGCCACCGGTCAGAGGCGCAGCGACGGCGGAGGACTGTGTCCCGACTCCCGAATGAATGGAAACAAGCAAACATTCATTGATGGGCACTGGTAGGCTGCATTTGATGGGCGCTGGTGAGGCTGCAATGATGGGTGCTGGTGAGGCTGCATTTGATGGGCGCTGGTGAGGCTGCATTTGATGGGCGCTGCATTTAAAGGGCGCTGATTGGACACAGCTGATCACATGGTTGAAGGCTCTTTCGGTGATACGGTGTGTCAGACTGCCACACCACACCAATGACTGCCATGCTGCGTGGCCACATGGGCGTGCGATTGCAGCTTATCCTGCTGGACATCATATGACGTCCATTAAGGATAACTTAACCACTTTGCGCACGTAATTATTATGCTATATGGTGGGCGGGAAGTGGTTAAAGTGACAATAAACTCTGGTTTAAAGTGGTATTAACCAGTTCCCATATGGCCTATCGCAGATTGACAGCCGGGCTGGACACTTCTCCTTCCAGGTGGACATCATATGAGCCGTATTCTTCGGGCACAATGTATCACAGATCAGGGTAAAGAGCCAATGACATCGGCTCTTTACCATGTGATCAGCCGTGTCCAATCACAGCTGATCCTGTGTAAATAAATGCCGGTTATTGGCATTTCCTTTCCTCAGCGCTGTCACTGTGTGAGTACAGGAAAGCCGATAACCGCCTTTCCTGTGACAACAGACATTTACACTGATAATCGGGGCACTGATGACCACTGTCCTGATTATCAGTGTATCCCCATCAGTGCAGCATATTAGTGCCCATCCGTACCTCCCATGCTGCCTTATCAGTACAGCCTCATCAGTGTGTCTTCATCAGTGCCCATCAGTGCAGCTTATCAGTGCCCATCAGTGCAGCCTCCTCAGTGCCCATCAGTGCAGCCTCGTCAGCGCACATCAGTAAAAACAAAAATTACTTATTTGCAAAATTTCATAGCAGAAACAAAGGATTTTTTTTTCAGAATTTTCAGGTGGTGATTAAATACCACCAAAAGAAAAAGCTCTGTCTGTCTCAAAAAAAATTATAAAAGTTTAATTTGAGTACAGTGTTGCATGACCGCGCAATTGTCAGTCAAAGTGTGACAGCACTGAATGCTATAAATTGGCCTGGGCAGGAAAGGGGTTAAAGTGCCCAGTAGGCAAATGGTTAAACCCAAAACCTGAAAATGTAATATCTTACAGCCTACCAATCATTAGATGTGTTAGCCGCATTTGTTTTCTTTTCTTTTGCTTTTTCCCCTCTTTATCTGGTGATCTGGCCAGTAACACACCTCCTGTATTAGTGAGACACCACTCTGGAGGAATGAGCAGATGAGGCACAGCAGGCAGCAGCATTGTCATTCTGGGGGGAGGGTACTGTTAACTGTATTAGCAGATTTAGAACCACTAACAAATTGAAGCCAAACTCCAGTTCACACTTTATAAGCAGTTACAGCAAATGCTTTTTTCCTTTTGGGATAAAGATTTTGCATGAATAAATAAAAGCTGATCATTTTAATCACCCCTGCCAATGGGAAGTGGTTTGTTTCATCCACGTAAACTGATGCATTCTGCTGGAGAGTTGGTTCTGTGACGAAATAAGAGACGAGTCATTGTTAGGGTTTTCATACATTGTAAAAAAAAAAAAAATGTTTGGTTTGCCAGTACAATACCTGCGGCAGAAGGGCTAGTCACGAGTTTGCCTCTACCGTAACTGGCCGTACATATGCAATCAAGCAATTTTGCACGTGTGCCACTACTGGGATCGTATATCTGATGACTTGCCCCTGTGGCAAACAATATGTGGGCCGTACTATTAGATCCTTTACCGTACGTGTCTCAGAGCATATTAACCTTATCAAAGCAGGCAGTACTAAACATACTGTCCCTAGGCATTATAGGGAATGTCATGATAGAAACCCTGCTGGCACTCAGTTTCTCATCATAGATAAATACACGGCCCCATGGCGGGGGGGGGGGGGGGGGTCGATCCTTAGGGGTGTCTCCCGTTTGGAGACATACTATATATACGAATTGGGGTCCCATTTTCCACAAGGTATTAATGTCGAATGGGACATCAATTCTTTTATTAATCAGGCGTAAATTTAATTATGATCTCTTCCTTTTTTCATACTGAATATGGACATTTACTATTCGTTCTAGCCCGATAGCGATAGGATTTTTATAATCTATACGTATTGTCATGGGACTGTATGACCTTCTATGTTTTTATTATCTTTATATACTCTATATGTAATTTAGACATTAAAGTTGTTCATTAGATTGCATCTATGCCCCCTATTGGCAGTGTCTGGTAGGCCCTATGTCTGAACCTTTACACTTTAGAATATGGGGAAGATGTTCCCTATCTTCTAATAGATCTAATATTTTTTAATACATATTTTCTACATAGACAAAAAATTAATATATTTTTTATATATTTTTTATATTTTTTTGATTTTTCTAGATTTTTATAGGTACTTATAGCGTATCTTGAATATTCAAGTTCTCATACATCTTAGCATTACGTTTTCCATCCTTGACGACACTTTGATGTCTCTTCCGGCCCCTTTTTTGAGGCCGGGTTCCACTTCCTGCGGTGTTTGTTGTGACCTTGCTGGATGTGGATGGCGGATTGATAACGAGGCTTGGTTGACGCCTTGGAGCTCACCGCCGTTGTTATTCAGTTACACGCGTGACGTCATCGCGCTATACGATGGCGGATCGATAACGAGGCTTGGGTGACGCCTTGGAGCGCACCGCCGTCGTTACCTAGCCACACGTGTGACGTCATCGCACTGTTCTCAAACAAGGCTTGGTACTGAGTGTGGAGCGCAGCGGTGTCGTTGCGCTCCCACTCACTAGATAGAGACATTGACAGTGAGGCTTGGTTTCCGGATTTAGCCAACCGGACCAATGCCAAGCTGTATCTGCCTTATCATTTTTATTATTTGGGTCTCACAACAGATTACATGACCTCAGTGTTTAGCTTTTTCAAATTAAATGGTTTTATAAATAAGCTTGTAATATATGCCCCTTCAACCGGAAATAAAGGTCATCTAAATCACTTCCGGTTTCGGACACTTCCAGTGGGGGTCATTATCTATCTGTCTATAAATAGAGCGGTGGGGTGAGAGGGTTCCACACCCCAGAAGAAGACTTTTTTAGTTGAAACATGTCGGGTGGACCCCTCACGACTGCCGCTACACGATTTACATGCTATTCTTATCTTCTAAAAATGTGAGTTTGTTTTTTATTGTTAATTTTTAACCACTAGGCATCCGCGCTATAGCCGAAAGACGGCTACAGCGCGGACTCCAATTGCCGGGAGGGCGTCCCTGGACGTCCTCCCTTTTACTTCCGCGTTGCGCGCTCCCGCGGGCGCGCATCGGGGAAGTTTTGTGCTGGCCGTGTCCCTCGGACACAGCCAGTCACAGATCACCATAAACGGGCAATGACAGCGGCCGTTTACAGTGCGATCGCTCTGCCAATGAGAGGGGATCTCATATGTAAACATATGAGATCATCTCTCATCGCCGGCTCTCCCTCCTCACACAGAGACAGCGTGTGAGGAGGGAGAGCGGAACCGCTGCGGCGGTGAGTAAACAGGAAAAAAAAAAAACGAAAAAAAAAGTGTCAGCACAGTTATCTGCCCCAGCCATCTGCCCCAGCCATCTGCTCCTGCCATCTGTCCCCAGTGCCATCTGTCCTGCCATCTGTCCCCACTGCCATCTGTCCCCAGTGCCACGTATAAATGCCATCTGTCATCAGTGCCACATAGTGCCATCTGTCATCAGTGTCACGTGTCATCAGTGCCACGTATCAGTGACATCTGTCATCAGTGTCATCAGTGCCACGTATTAGTGCCATCTGTCATCAGTGCCATGTATTAGTGCCATCTGTCATCAGTGCCACGTATTAGTGCCATCTGTCATCAGTGCCACGTGTCATCAGTGCCACATATTAGTGCCATCTGTCATCAGTGCCATTTGTCATCATTGCCACGTGTCATCAGTGCCACATATTAGTGCCATCTGTCATCAGTGTCACGTGTCATCAGTGCCACGTATTAGTGCCATCTGTCAGTGCCATGTATTAGTGCCATTTGTCATCAGTGCCATTTGTCATCAGTGCCATGTATTAGTGCCATCTGTCATCAGTGCCACGTATTAGTGCCATCTGTCATCAGTGCCATGTATTAGTGCCATCTGTCATCAGTGCCACGTATCAGTGCCATTTGTCATCAGTGCCACGTCAGTGTCACATGTCATTGTCCTGGTTCTCCAGGGCCTTCAAAAGTGTAATAGGTAGTCAACAAATTCGATGTGTAATTTATGCTCCTAGAACACGTGATGGCGCTCCCTGCATGTTGGGCCTCTCTATGTGGCCAGGCAGTGAAAAAGTCCCACACACGTGGTATCGTAATACTCAGGAGGAGTAGCAGAATGTATTTTGGGGTGTCATTTGTTGTATATACATGCCATGTGAGAGAAATAACCTAATACAATGACAATTTTGTGGGGGAAAAAAAAAAATCTTCATTTTGCAAAGAATTTTGGGAAAAAATGACAACATCAAAAACCTCACCATGCATCTTACTAAATACCTTGGAATGTCTACTTTCAAAAAAGGGGTCATTTGGGGGGTGTTTGTACTTTCCTGACTTGTTCGGGTCACAAGAAATGAGATAGGCTGTCAGTACTTCAGGTGTGATCAATTTTTTATGATTTGCACCATAACTTGTAGACTCTCTAACTTTCACAAAGACCAAATAATATCCACTAATTTGGGTTATTTTTACCAAAGATATGTAGCATTATAAATTGTGGCCAAAATTTATGAAGAAAAATTACTAATTTGCAAAATTTTATCACAGAAACAAAGAAAAATGCGTTTTTTTTTTCAAAATTTTCGGTCTTTTTTCATTTATAGCGCAAAAAATAAAAAACCCAGAGGTGATCAAATACCACCAAAAGAAAGCTCTATTTGTATGAAAAAAAGGACAAAAAATTCATTTGGGTACAGTATTACATGACTGAGTAATTGTCATTCAAAGTGTGAGAGCACTGAAAGCTGAAAATTGGTCTGATCAACGAGGGGGGTTTAAGTGCCCAGTTGTCAAGTGGTTAATAAATCCAAGTTTAAACGTTATCACGCTATGTGAGTGTTTTCATCCCTCACATGCAACACGAATCTTTCGCTTGGCTTATGGTGGTACATCCATTAACGAGGAAGCCGTGCTGACTATTCCCCCCCCCCCCCGTTTTGTGTGGTGATGACATCTGACCAGATAAAACATCTAGACCTGTTGGTCATCAAGCTTTTTTGACCTGTATGGCATATGCTATTTCAGGCCACTACTTCTGGTAAGCCTCCATAGTTTCTGCTGATGGTCCTGGCACTGTTTTCAACCTTCCATGCACCTCTGGTTTCCCATGGTCCATTTATCTGCCAGGTTGCCGGGTCTAAATAATCCTTCTGCATGTTCAAGAAAACACCTGTTTATCATCGCCTATGCACTGATATCACAGACTTTTTTTGCTTTTCATATTTCATCCATTGTGATATGGACTTTATATACAATATCGTCTCTGATGTTTATTTGAATTGAATACACACATGTATTATTACCTTGTTCACCAGCCACTGTTACACATGTTCACGTGGCATCTTTCTTGTTCACACTGAAATGTTTGTTTTGATGTCACTTAATTTTTAGGATTTTCGTATTTATTTACTATATATTCACAGAGCAAATAGCGCCACACTTTGAATTTTCTGTCATACATTGTAAGGTGAAACTAAAGTCTGAATTACATACAGCTTTTTTATTTATCCACCACCCCCACTGTGGCTTTAACCTGTAATATGTTGGTAAACGTTTTTGTATACCCCCCTCTGATCACTTTAGGCTCAGTCCAGCCAATGATAGAAAAAAGCAGCTACTGGAGGGTAGAGCTACACAATTCTGGATAAAATGAGAACCACATTTTTTTTTGCTTAAAATAAAGATCATAATTTTCTCACGATTCTCAACGTAACATCATCTTTCGTTATACAAAAAAATTGGGCTAACTTTACTGTTTAGTTTTTTTTTAAATTCATTGAAGTGTATTTTTCCCCAAAAATTTGGTTTGAAAGACCACTTTAGAAAATACAGTGTGACATAAAATATTGTAACAACCGCCATTTTATTCTCTAGGGTCTCTACTAAATATATATATATATATATATATATATATATATATATATATATATATATATATATATATATAATGTTTGGGGGTTCCTAGTAATTTTGTACCAAAAATGACCGATTTTAACTTGTAAGCAACAAGTGTCAGAAAAAGGCTTCTTTTCATCTCAGCGCTGAGCAATGTTGTGATGAACTTTTTTTTTTGACAGCTCTGAGCAGAGAATGGCTCTGCACTTGTTACATGAATCGTGCAAATGCCAGATTACGATCGTGAGGGGGTTTGATTTGTTAACGATTAATCGTGCAGCTCTACTGGAGGGTCATGTGACCACTGTCAACAACCAGGAATTGGACTCAGACAAGGCTACTTATGGGGTCACAGTGTCCACTAGACCTCCTACATGCATGGCTGGGGTCTAGGAGCTTCTGATGAACCATGCATGGAGCGGTGCTGGTGGGTATATATAAAACCTTTAACAGCATGTTAAAGGTTAGGGTGACAGGGGAGACAGGATAGTATGATGTAAAACTATTTTGATTATTGAGACACCTTCCGACATCAGATCAGCCCCAATCCTGCAGTATCATACTTCAGATCAGCCCCAATTCCTGTTCCTGCACCTTCAAACCTCTGATCAGATACAATTTATGCATCTTCAGACCTCTGATCACTTACAATCCCTGCACCTTCAGACCCAGTGGCGGCTGGTGCTCAAAATTTTGGGGGGTCACAAACAAACTGAAAAAAAAAAACATCAATTGCAGCCACACTGTACCATCAATTGCAGCCACTATGCCCATCGATTGCCGCCACTGTGCCATCAAATGCAGCCACGGTGCCCCATATAATGCAGCCACTGTGCCCTCAAACGCAGCTACTGTGCCCATCAATTTCTGCCACTGTGCCATCAAAAACAGCCACTGTGCCATCAAATGCAGCCACTGTGCCCCATAAATTGCTCCCACTGTGCCCATCAATTGCTCCCACTGTGCCCATCAATTGTTCCCACTATGCCCATCAATTGCCACTACTGTGCCCATCAAACGCAGCCACTGTGCTCATCAAATGCTGCCAGTGTGCCCCCCTGCCGGCTCGCCATCTGCACTAACCTGTCTCTGTGGGACAGCTCCTCGATGTCTTCTCCCGTCTTCTCTTCCCGTCCTCTGCTATGATTGGACGCCTGGCATCCAATCACAGCGCCTGTTGTTTCAATCAATCAGGTGATGGGTAACAGATCCGAGCTCCTGATTGGCGGAGGGGCGGTTTAGTGTTAGGAAAGCGAATATTCATTCGCTTTTCTAACACACAGCTGAGTGACCCATGCTGGGCCCTCGCAGTTCACCTTTTTTGACGCCTATTAAAGCCTATGGTTCTAATCAGGTGCTTCAAAACCCCCCCGCTGCTGTAATTCAGGCGCCCTGCGCCTGAAAAGGGCTTTTCCTTGTGTACATTTGTGAATGAGGCAGAGAGTCTTGAATGTAACCCGGTCCTTCATGGCTAGCCAATGGAGGGTCCTCAGGGACGGGGTGATTGATTCCCAGGGTTTTTTTCCAGTTACCAGTCTGGCTGCTGTGTTCTGGGCGACTTGTAGACGTGAAATTTAATATTTAGGAAGTCCTAGGTAGAGGGAATTTGTGTAGTCGAGTCGGGAATTAATGATTGTTCCAACTACTGCTGTTGTATCTCCTTCTGGGATGAAGGGAATGAGTCTACGTAATAGGCGAAGAAGGTAGTGGGATCCGCTGACTACTGATCCTACTTGTGCATCCATTGTCATGTCTGAGTCAAAGATGACTCCGAGACTTTTGGCTTTAATGTTAGGGGTGATGGATTGTCCAAGGATGGTGAGTGGTGTGGACGTCGTGCCAGGGTTTTTGTTTCAGTTTGCATGGAAGAAGAGGTGTTCCGTTTTTGATCCGTTGAGTTTGAGAGAGTTCTCTGTCATCCAATCGTTGATCAATGAGAGACGGTTTTCCAATGCATGGTATTGGTCTTTTTTGTTGGTGATGCGTAGGTAGAGTTGGATGTCATCAGCGTAGGAGTGATAAAGCAAGTCCTGGTTGCTGATGATTTTGAGGAGTGGACAGAAATAGATGTTAAAGAACACGGGCGACAGGGGTGATCCTTGAGGGACTCCGCATGTAATTTTGCTTCCAAAGTGAAAGCTCCTAGTTTAGGGTAGGTCTGAGTCTGCAACTCTGGCTACTTCTGTAAGATGAGTAAGCAGAGTTTTGTGGTCTACTGTGTCGAAGGCTGCACTGAGATCCAGCAGCACCAGGAGACACGATTCTCCTTCATCTGTTGCTTCGAGGGTGTCATCCCAGATTTTAAGGAGTGCAGTTTCTGTCCCGTGGCCAGGGCGGAAACCAGATTGTAGTGGGTCCAAGAGTTTGTGGGTGTCCCAGATGAGGTTGTAACTGTTGTACTACTGCTTTCTCAATAATCTTGGAGATGATATTGAGGCTTGTGACAGGTCTGCGGTAATTTGGGTCTTTGGGATCGAGGTTAGGCTTCTTTAGGAGAGGTCTGATTATGCCTTGCTTGAGGGAGGTCGGGACAATTCCTTCTTTAAATGACTGGTTTACGAGGTATGTTATGATGGGTGCCAAGATGTTAGTACATTCTTTCAGAAGTTTTGTGGGAATAATGTCATTTGGCGATGTACTGTCTTGGAGGTTTCTGATAATGGTTTTGGTGGTGTCAATGGTGATTGGGGCCAGAGTAAATCCCGGTGGTTGTAGAATATTTGTGTGTTTTTTTTTCTTCTTGCTCTGGTCAAGTGGGGTTGCTTGCTATGTTTTGCTGAATTATTTTAAGAATGTTTGCGATTTTGTCAATGAAAAAATCAGATAACTCATTACAGAATTCTTGTGTTTCGTTTGCTGGAGGCTCTAAACAGGTGGGGTTCATAGTCTGGGCAACTAGTTTGAAAAGAGCACGAGGGTGATTTATGGCTTTTGAAATGGTTTTGGAGAAATGTTCTTTTTTTGCTATAAAGATGGCTTTGTGATATTTTGTGGTGAGTGATTTGTAATTTGTGTAATTTTCCATTGTTGGGTTCCTTCTGCAGGCTCCTTTGGCTCTTCTACGTTCTTGTTTCAGTGATGTCAGAGAGTCACTGAACCAGCCGGAATTGTTTTTGTGGGTGGATGCTCTGCGAAATGGTGCAACTATGTCTGCTGTCTGTAATAATGCCATGTTAAGTGAGTTGAGTGTATCTTCAGTTGAGTAATTTTGGGTTATCACCGCTATTTTGTTGGATAGTGTCGTTTTGAAGAGTTGTGAGTGTAGTTTCTTTTGTGATCTTGTCCAGTGTATTATTGTTGAGTGTGTTGGTTTTTGAAAAATGATGTTTATTTTGAATTTGATAGCGTGGTGGTCAGTCCATGGCAGTGGCATATTATTGAGTATGTTGATGTCAATGTTTTGTTTAAAGATGAGGTCGAGGGTATGGCCCAAAACATGCGTTGGAGCATTTATCAGTTGCTGTAGACCTGGTGCTTCCAGTTGGTTGATGCAAGCGGTGGCAATGAGGTCCTGGGAGGCGTTTGCCCAGAGGTTAAAGTCCCCAAGTAGCAGAAGATTTTTGGTTTTCAAGGTGTGTGTAGAGATGAATTCGATAAAGGGTATGAGGAAGTGTGTCTTTGGTCCCGGTGGTCCGTAGCATAGTAGTATATGAATGGTGTCCTGGGGTGTTGTTTGACATTTAAGTGTGAGTGTTTCCATGAATGGCAGTGAGCTCTGTAAAGTGGGTTTTGTGAACTTAAGGTGAGATTTGTAAATCACTGCTAGGCCGCCTCCTCTTTGACCGACTCTGTGCTCAGTTAGGATGCAGTAGGTCTCAGGCACTAAATCTGCTAGAATGGTGTTACAGTCAGGTGTTAGCCAGCTTTCCGTGATAAAGAGACAGTCTGTATTGTGTTGAGTGATGAAATCATGAATTTCATGCTTGTGCTTGACTGCTGATCTAGTGTTGATTGATGTTGTACTGGAAGTGGTATAGTCATGTTTTGGGTGGTTGGTAGCAAATTAGTTCTTAGAAGTTGTTCTTTTCGTAGTATTGGTTGGGTGGTGGTTGGTAATGTTGTAGTGGTATTAGGCTGCAAAGGGTGTCAGCTGAATAATTGATGGCGCACCTGATGCTCTAGGGTGAGTGTTATGGAGCAAGTACTGGGCCGTAAACTGAGCGTTCTGCTGCTCCACCATTTAATCGCCCGCTCGGTGGTGGAGTGTTTACCGTCCTTAGTGGACATGGCTGGGGTGGCCACTCCCTGCTGTCGGTAACTCGGTGGGTGGATGGCCTCTATGATTCCGTTCAATGGCTCTCTGCTGTAGCATCCTCGGCCCAGTCCAGCTCAGCTCGGTTGGGCTCGGCTCGGGTTAATCCAGAGTGGTTCGGCTCGAGGTGCCATGGAGCCGCTCGGGCTCTGCCCTGGAGTGGATCGGCGGTGGCCGGTTGTATGGTGGTGGAGGTAGTAGCGTCCACAATATTTAGGAGTGTGTCTATGGGAATGTTTGACCATTCTTCCAGAAGCGCATTTGTGAGGTCAGGCACTCGTGTGGCTCGCAGTCTCCGCTCTAATTCATCCCAAAGATGTTCTATTGGGTTGAGGTGCAGGCCAATCAAGTTCATCCCATAAACGTTTGGGGTTACTTTATACCTGCTCCACTGGGAAATTCTCCCATTAAGAAATTTAGTCTCTCCTTTTTCTGGTATGTAGACCCACCCCTCTGGAGGGGGGATGACGAATGCTTTATGAGTCCCAAGTGATTCCCCACCTCTAGGGTGAGTCCTTTTCTTTGCTGTTTAGCATATTGAGTCAATATACTGCAGTACAGAGCATTGTCATGGTGGGTATGTTGTTTCTGCACTCTCTTTCTCTCTGCTGTGTACATTTTATGTGTATATATGTAATTTTTATATATATATATATATATATATATATATATATATATATATATATACTTCTGTTTTCTCTCTTGCTGTGAAAGCTATAAGACAGAGGCCTTAAAGACTTTGGAAATAAACCATTCACATTAGAAAGGACATTGAGCATGGGAATAACCGCTGAAAACTAAATTCCCAGCTGAGGTCTTTAAGAAGAGAGAAGAGCGGACACACAGCCCAGGATAAGCCTTTCAAGAAGATGGATTACATGAGTGCGGCACTTGTGGGATCTCTGCTATAGAACAGACAATTTTATCTACAGTGCATAATGGCGATAAGAAAAGCAATGTTCCTCAATTCTGCCGTCTGGTCCCTCGCTTTCGTCTCTCGTTCCCTCACTAATCTGTGCCCTTCTCACTTCCTAATCCGTAACCCTGGCTATCGCTCTCTTTCAATTCCCTGCCCTGCTTAATTCCTCTGTTCTTCCCTTCTTTTCCTTCCTTCCCTCTCTTCTTACTGCCCCCCTCCCCTCCCTGCTATTGCCTCCCTTCCTAGACTCACATGCTATCACTTACTTTGAAAGGGACCCCCCTAATGATTGTGTTTCCCCTGCACACTGGTAGGTAGATCAAGACTGGAGCATCTTCTGTCTTTGTCTTTTTCTTAATAATTAAGTTAATTTATTTTCTCCCTCTTAGGATGCTCATATCTTTCCTATGCAGGCATTCAACTAACAAGTCAAGCTTTCAGATCATTCAGTGGACAGCAAAAATGGAACTTCGGCTCGTTGTACTCCTCCCCCCCTCCGGTGCCACATTTGACACCTTTCGGGGAGAGGGGGGGACAGGATACCTGTCCTTTCACAGGTATCCTGTTCCCACTTCTGGGAGCCTCAGCCGCGGAGATTTACGTCACCGCCCGGGCTCCCTCCTCCTTCCAGTAGGAGAGATGAGCGGAGCCTCGCCTCTGCGCCGTAAGGCTTCACTGCTGGGTTCCTTTATTCGCAATGGAGGCGGCATGCATCCGACAGCTGATGGAAACATCAGCTGCGGTGCTGACATCGCTGGACTTCAGGACAGGTAAGTGTCCAATTAATAAAAGTCAGCAGCTGCAGTATATGCAGCTGCTGGCTTTTTATTTTTGCAGCGGTGGGCGGACCTCCACTTTAATGATGTAGTAAGTATTCTAAAACACCAGTGCAGCCCATCAGTGCCACCTCATCATTTCCCATCAGTGCCACCTCATCAGTGCCCACCAGTGTAGCCTATCAGTGTCCATCAGTGCCACCTCATCAGTGCCCACTAGTGCAGCCTCTCAGTGCCCACCAGTGCAGCCTCATCAGTGCCCACCAGTGCAGCCCATCAGTGCCACCTCATCAATGCCCATCAGTGCCACCTCATCAGTGTCCATCAGTGCAGCCTATCAGTGCCCACCAGTGCAGCCTATCAGTGCCCACCAGTGCAGCCTATCAGTGCCACCTCATCAGTGCAGCCTATCAGTGCCCACCAGTGCGGCCTATCTGTGCCACCTCATCAGTGCCCATCAGTGCAGCCTATCAGTGTCCATCAGTGCCACCTCATCAGTGCCCACCAGTGCAGCCTATCAATGTCCTTCAGTGCCACCTCATCAATGTCTAATCATGCAGCCTATCAGTGTCCATCAGTGCCCACCAGTTCAGCCTATCAGTGTCCACCCATGCAGCCTATCAGTGCCCACCCAGGGCTGGTGCAAGGATTATTGACACCCTAGGCAAAACCACACTTCACTGCCCCCCCTGGCTGCACTCCCTTTTCCCTGCCATGTAAACCCCACCTTTTTAATACAGCGCCCTTTAAATGCAGCCTCACCAGCACCCTTTAAATGCAGCCTCACCAGCGCCCTTTAAATGCAGCCTCACCAGCGCCCATCAAATGCAGCCTCACCAGCGCCCATCAAATGCAGCCTCACTAGTGCCCATCAATGCAACCTCACTAGCGCCCATCATATGCAGCCTCACCAGCCCCCATCATATGCAGCCTCACCAGCGCCCATCGAATTCAGCCTCACCAGCGTCCATCGAATGCAGCCTCACCAGCGCCCATCGAATGCAGCCTCACCAGCGCCCATCAAATGCAGCCTCACTAGCGCCCATCAATGCAACCTCACTAGCGCCCATCATATGCAGCCTCACCAGCGCCCATTATATGCAGCCTCACCAGCCCCCATCATGTGCAGCTTGACCAGCACCCATCAAATGCAGCCTACCAGTGCCCATCAATGAATGTTTGCTTATTTCCAATCATTCTGGAGTCGGGACACAGACACAGTCCTCCACTGCCGCTGCTCCTCTGATAGGTGGCTGCCTGCTGATGCTGAGACTTAATTGCTTGCTGCAGAAAGAAGAGAACACCAGTGGCCAGGCACCCTAGGCGGCTGCTTAGTTTGCCTAGTGATAGCACCGGCCCTGTGCTCACCAGTGCAGTCCATCAGTGCCCACCAGTTCAGCCTACCAGTGTCCTTCACCGCCACCTCATCAGTGTCCACCAGCGGAGCGCTCCATCCCGCCCCCTCCCCTGGTCACAGACAGAAGACAGAGCGGCTGTACGCCGTTCGCCCCCTGATGAGCTGCGTACCCTCTGCCTCCAGACTTCAACTCCCAGAATGGTCGGTAACAGCCATTCGGCGGCCACCTTCCTCCACACAAAAAAAAAGTAAGCAGACAGCGTCTGTGATAGTGGCTGTTTTGAATAAAAGTTAGGCGGCCTGGGGGGAAATTTCCACCCTGTCCCCCAGCCTGCCCCTGATTGCTATAAAGGATAACTGTATGAAATTAACTTCTCCCAGTATCCCCCCAAAGTTTTATACTCACCAGTTCATTTTGTCGCCAGATCCCTGCTGTGAAGATCAAGAAAGCTCTTGCAGATGAATCCTTACATCTTTTGCATATGCATAGAAAAATCTTATTCTTATGAAAAGACTATTTATCATGCATCCCAATGATAGACAGCCTTTCCATAGTAATGAATATTTTTTTTTCTCGCATGAGCAGAAAAAGCAAGGCATAGGCCAAGAAAGTCTGCAGCAGTGGCCATGTAGTGCCAAGTGGGCTATACTGCAAGGATGTGGCAGGGTCATAATTAGACTTTGGGGAGTGCTGGGGGTGGGGACTAAGTTAAACGATAACTGTATGAAAGTACAATTTTCATTTAAAACACAGTTCTTTATATAGACTGCTGGAAAACCTTTTTTAAAGGGAAACTTCTACAGTCTTGACAACCTACGTTTTCTCTTTGATTTCACAGCTAGATGATCATGTAGAGTCTCCCTTAAAGGTCCAGGCTCAGCAAAAATTTGCTAAAGTGAAAAACAAGCACAAGACACCACTTGACGCACAGCTAAAGCTTGGTCCACACATTTTTTCTGCTTGCCCACAGAGCTTGAAGTCATGGTTCCTTGTCCATTGAGGAATGTGACTGAAGGGCTTCAGGCCATTTGGCTCTTGTTCTGGGACTGGAACGAACAGTTTGCTTTCAGCAGTTAGGACCCCCTAAAACCAGACCCATAATTGTCACAGTGCATATTTCATTATAGAGTAGCATCCATAGAAAGACAGAATGTGTGTTGTAGCAAAGAGGCTGTAAAAGAGCAAAATCAACAGAACAGAAATATATCACATACAATTCCAAATTTATTATGCAAAAGGTAAAAAAGACAGTAGTAACCATATCTGTGTGTTGAACCTAAGTAAAGTTCACATTTATAATACAGAGAATATTCCTGTTTTTACAAAACTGTTCCACATAAGAAGCTAAACACGTTTCGAAAACACACTTTTTTTTTTTCGAGGAGCGCATTTGAACAGATTTGATGTCCAGAATAGGGTCAATATATAAAAACAATGTTGAAAGACCTTGACTTGATCAACATGATAGAACAGCAGGGAACATGTAGTGGATCATAGGCATACGCATGTGGCACCAGCAGTTACCAACAACTATTGCCCCACATCAACAGAATATGCATCTGCAAAAAGTAGTTATATTAACTGGCATCTACAGATACATGATCATCCGACAATGGTGGAGCACACTGGTCATGGGTAAGAATTACAGCAGTTGTTTCTACATATTTTTGTGTGTCAAATTTCCATCATGGAGGCTAATAATGAAGAGACTAAATATTAGTGGGATGTGGGCATACTAGCATGGTATCCTCTTAACCTTTTCACATTAAGGCCTGGTTCACATTGAATGCGGCTTTGAAATCTTCACTTGAAATCGTACAATTTCAAAGCTGCATGTCAGTGCGACTTGGCAGACATCTATGTGACTTCATGCACAGATGCAGTGCCGGGACAAGGACAAACAGCGCCCAGGGCGAACATGCCGAGCTGCGCCCCCCCCCCCATGACCGATTATCTTACACATACCTGATCATTATAACTACATATAGAGTGCAGAGGTCAGGATTGGATAAATTACAAAGTACAAGGATCAGGAGCAAAGATAATGTACAGTGTGCAGGAGTCAGGAGAGGAAAACATACAGAGTGCAGAAGTAAGGTGTATGTACAGTAATATACAATGTGCAGGAGTCAAGAGCGGTAGAGTGCAGAGACCAGGAGTATATACACCCTAGTGCATAGTAGTACCCCTATAAACGATATCAAATTTAGTGTATGTGTCATTATCAAATATGACCACGTGAATTATATATATCACATGAATATTAGGGGTGCAACGGATCGTCACTGATCCGTGATCCGACCTGCACAGATCAGCACACCACCCGATCCACGGAGCGCCTTGCTGCCTTGGCCATAGGAAAGGCCGCGGCTTCAGCCTAGCTCCGGAACGGCGGCCATATTGGTACACCCGGCGGCGGCGTTGAGTCATCATCTTTTCAAGACTGCTAAAGAAAAGAATGAGGATCTGAGAATCGGGTCGTCATTTAGCTGTACATTGTGAGGGAGATTCTGTAGCAAGGATTTGTGCAGTGTGAGACAACTTGCAAACATACAGTTTAAAACAAAATCATGGGCCAGCATTTCGGTGAAAAAAGTAGATCATATCTGAACAGAGATGATGCTGGTCTTTTTTGGTTGGAAAGGAAGAGAAATGCATGATCAGGAGAGTATGTGATTGGTAATACATTTCTTCAGGTGTCCATTTGAACACTACTTTGCATGTGTTTACAAGAAAAAATTAAAATGTAGGATGCTGATTTGATAGTTTATTGAAAGTTTTTTTATATTACCCTTATCTGTACAATGATTAGATCACACTGCCCTGTGTAAAGACTCCAGTACATGTGACATGTCACCTGCCCACCCAGAATAAAGTAGTTGGTTCTGAACCGCCAGTCAAGCAATGACACCAAAAGTGTCTAGAACTGAATAGCGTTTTCTTTAATATAATTTTACAGGTTTTTAAAGTACATCCTTTTAATTCTGTACAGAAACAAAAAATGGTTATAAAATCCTATGCGTCATGGTAGTCATCTACTAGGTGACCCAGTTACAACAGTGGGGGAGATGTCTATTACAGTGGGGGAGATGTCTATTACAGTGGGGGGAGATGTCCATTACAGTAGGGGAGATGTCCATTACAGTGGGGGGAGATGTCCATTACAGTGGGGGGAGATGTCCATTACAGTGGGGGAGATGTCCATTACAGTGGGGGGAGATGTCCATTACAGTGGGGGAGATGTCTATTACAGTGGGGGAGATGTCTATTACAGTGGGGGAGATGTTCATTACAGTGGGGGAGATGTCTATTACAGTGGGGGAGATGTCTATTACAGTGGGGGAGATGTTCATTACAGTGGGGGAGATGTCCATTACAGTGGGGGAGATGTCTATTACAGTAGGGGAGATGTTCATTACAGTGGGGGAGATGTCTATTACAGTGGGGGAGATGTCTATTACAGTGGGGGAGATGCCCATTACAGTGGGGGGAGATGCCCATTACAGTGGGGGGAGATGTCCATTACAGTGGGGGGAGATGTCCATTACAATGGGGGAGATGTCCATTACAGTGGGGGGAGATGTCCATTACAGTGGGGGGAGATGTCCATTACAGTGGGGGAGATGTCTATTACAGTGGGGGAGATGTCCATTACAGTGGGGGAAGATGTCCATTACAGTGGGGGAGATGTCCATTACAGTGGGGGGAGATGTCCATTACAGTGGGGGAGATGACGTGGATATTACAGTGGGGAGATTGTGGATAATACAGTGGGGGAGATGATGTGGATATTACAGTGCTGATCCGAAAAATGATCCGATCCGTGACTCTGATCCGAGGAACGATCCGAACCGTGAGTTTTTTGATCCGTTGCACCCCTAATGAATATGGAACCAAACTACCAGTGCTGCAAACAAAATTGTGAGGGTGCAAATCCCAGACTCCCGATGGTGTAAGTAGAATACCAAAACATATAATGTGAACAACTCATAAATATTCAATTACATATCACATGTATGCAGGACCAAAATCCCTGTGCTGCAAAAACATTTTGTGAGTGAGTTAAGACCACACTCCTGGTGCTGTAAATAAAAAAATGAAATACTATAACATATAATGTGAATAACTCCCAAATAATATTTAAATAACTCTAGCCACTTAAGGACCGCCTCACGCCGACGTACGTCGGCAAGGCGGCACGGGCAGGCAAAATCAAGTAGATACACGTGATTTGCCTCCCGCGGGTGGGGGGTCCAATCGGACTCCCCCCGGTGCCCGAGGCGGTCCTCTTTTGTCCCCCGGCGATCGGAGGTGAGGGGGAGGCCATCCGTTCGTGGCCCCCCCCTCGCGATCGCCGCCGGCCAATGGGAACATTCCTTTGCTGCTGTATGCTAAACAGCAGCAAAGGAAATGATGTCATCTCTCCTCGGCTCAGTATTTTCCGTTCCGGCGCCGAGGAGAGAAGACATCAATGTGAGTGCACAAACACTACACACACAGTAGAACATGCCAGGCACACAAAACACCCCCGATCCCCCCCCGATCACCCCCCCCCCGTCACAAACTGACACCAAGCAGTTTTTTTTTTTCCTGATTACTGCATGGTGTCAGTTTGTGACAGTTACTGTGGTGGGACAGTTACTGTTAGCCCCCTTTAGGTCTAGGGTACCCCCCTAACCCCCCCTAATAAAGTTTTAACCCCTTGATCACCCCCCATCACCAGTGTCACTAAGCAATCATTTTTCTGATCGCTGTATTAGTGTCGCTGGTGACGCTAGTTAGGGAGGTAAATATTTAGGTTCGCCGTCAGCGTTTTATAGCGACAGGGACCCCCATATACTATCTAATAAATGTTTTAACCCCTTGATTGCCCCCTAGTTAACCCTTTCACCACTGATCACTGTATAAGTGTTACGGGTGACGCTGGTTAGTTCGTTTATTTTTTATAGTGTCAGGGCACCCGCCGTTTATTACCGAATAAAGGTTTAGCCCCCTGATCGCCCGGCGGTGATATGCGTCGCCCCAGGCAGCGTCAGATTAGCGCCAGTACCGCTAACACCCACGCACGCAGCATACGCCTCCCTTAGTGGTATAGTATCTGAACAGATCAATATCTGATGCGATCAGATCTATACTAGGGTCCCCAGCAGTTTAGGGTTCCCAAAAACGCAGTGTTAGCGGGATCAGCCCAGATACCTGCTAGCACCTGCGTTTTGCCCCTCCGCCTGGCCCAGCCCAGCCCACCCAAGTGCAGTATCGATCGATCACTGACTCTTACAAAACACTAAATGCATAACTGCAGCGTTCGCAGAGTCAGGCCTGATCCCTGCGATTGCTAACAGTTTTTTTGGTAGCGTTTTGGTGAACTGGCAAGCACCAGTGGCCTAGTACACCCCGGTAGTAGTCAAACCAGCATTGCAGTAACACTTGGTGATGTGGCGAGTCCCATAAGTGCAGTTCAAGCTGGTGAGGTGGCAAGCACAAGTAGTGTCCCGCTGCCACCAAGAAGAAGACAAACACAGGCCCGTCGTGCCCATAGTGCCCTTCCTGCTGCATTCGCCAATCCTAATTGGGAACCCACCGCTTCTGCAGCGCCCGTACTTCCCCCATTCACATCCCCAACCAAATGCAGTCAGCTGCATGAGACGCATTTTCTTTATGTCCTCCCGAGTACCCCTACCCAACGAACCCCCCCAAAAAAGATGTCGTGTCTGCAGCAAGCGCGGATATAGGCGTGACACCCGCTATTATTGTTCCTCCTGTCCTGACAATCCTGGTCTTTGCATTGGTGAAGGTTTTGAACGCTACCATTCACTAGTTGAGTATTAGCGTAGGGTACAGCATTGCACAGACTAGGCACACTTTCACAGGGTCTCCCAAGATGCCATCGCATTTTGAGAGACCCGAACCTGGAACCGGTTACAGTTATAAAAGTTAGTTACAAAAAAAGTGTAAAAAAAAAAAAATATATAAAATAAAAAAAAATAGTTGTCGTTTTATTGTTCTCTCTCTCTCTCTATTCTCTCTCTCTCTCTATTCTCTCTCTCTATTGTTCTGCTCTTTTTTACTGTATTCTATTCTGCAATGTTTTATTGTTATTATGTTTTATCATGTTTGTTTTTCAGGTATGCAATTTTTTATACTTTACCGTTTACTGTGTTTTATTGTTAACCATTTTTTTGTCTTCAGGTACACCATTCACAACTTTGAGTGGTTATACCAGAATGATGCCTGCAGGTTTAGGTATCATCTTGGTATCATTCTTTTCAGCCAGCGGTCGGCTTTCATGTAAAAGCAATCCTAGTGGCTAATTAGCCTCTAGACTGCTTTTACAAGCCGTGGGAGGGAATGACCCCCCACCGTCTTCCGTGTTTTTCTCTGGCTCTCCTGTCTCAACAGGGAACCTGAGAATGCAGCCGGTGATTCAGCCAGCTGACCATAGAGCTGATCAAAGACCAGAGTGGCTCCAAACATCTCTATGGCCTAAGAAACCGGAAGCTACGAGCATTTCATGACTTAGATTTCGCCGGATGTAAACAGCGCCATTGGGAAATTGGGAAAGCATTTTATCACACCGATCTTGGTGTGGTCAGATGCTTTGAGGGCAGAGGAGAGATCTAGGGTCTAATAGACCCCAATTTTTTCAAAAAAGAGTACCTGTCACTACCTATTGCTATCATAGGGGATATTTACATTCCCCGAGATAACAATAAAAATGATTAAAAAAAATAAAAAATAAAAAAAAAAAAAAAAAAAAAAAAAAAGCACCCCTGTCGCCCCCTGCTCTCGCGCTAAGGCGAACGCAAGCGGCGGTCTGTCGTCAAACGTAAACAGCAATTGCACCATGCATGTGAGGTATCACCGCGAAGGTCAGATCGAGGGCAGTCATTTTTGCATTAGACCTCCTCTGTAAATCTAAAGTGGAAACCTGTAAAGGCTTTTAAAGGCTTTTAAAAATCTATTTATTTTGTTGCCAGTGCACGTTTGTGCGCAATTGTAAAGCATGTCATGTTTGGTATCCATGTACTCGGCCTAAGATCATCTTTTTTATACCATCAAACATTTGGGCAATATAGTGTGTTTTAGTGCATTAAAATTTTAAAAAGTGTGTTTTTTCCCAAAAAAATGCGTTTGAAAAATCGCTGCGCAAATACTGTGTGAAAAAAAAAATTAAACACCCACCATTTTAATCTGTAGGGCATTTGCTTTAAAAAATATATAATGTTTGGTGGTTCAAAGTAATTTTCTTGCAAAAAAAAAAAAAAATTTTTTATGTAAACAAAAAGTGTCAGAAAGGGCTTTGTCTTCAAGTGGTTAGAAGAGTGGGTGATGTGTGACATAAGCTTCTAAATGTTGTGCATAAAATGCCAGGACAGTTCAAAACCCCCCCAAATGACCCCATTTTGGAAAGTAGACACCCCAAGCTATTTGCTGAGAGGCATGTCGAGTCCATGGAATATTTTATATTGTGACACAAGTTGCGGGAAAGAGACAAATTTTTTTTTTTTTGCACAAAGTTGTCACTAAATGATATATTGCTCAAACATGCCATGGGAATATGTGAAATCACACCCAAAAATACATTCTGCTGCTTCTCCTGAGTACTGGGATACCACATGTGTGAGACTTTGTGGGAGCCTAGCCGCGTACGGGACCCCGAAAACCAAGCACCGCCTTCAGACTTTCTAAGGGCGTGAATTTTTGATTTCACTCTTCACTGCCTATCACAGTTTCGGAGGCCATGGAATGCCCAGGTGCCACAACTCCCAACCCCAAATGACCCCATTTTGGAAAGTAGACACCCCAAGCTATTTGCTGAGAGGTATAGCGAGTATTTTGCAGACCTCACTTTTTGTCACAAAGTTTTGAAAATTGAAAAAAGAAAAAAAAAATGTTTTTTCTTGTCTTTCTTCATTTTCAAAAACAAATGAGAGCTGCAAAATACTCACCATGCCTCTCAGCAAATAGCTTGGGGTGTCTACTTTCCAAAATGGGGTCATTTGGGGGGGTTTTGTGCCACCTGGGCATTCCATGGCCTCCGAAACTGTGATAGGCAGTGAAGAGTGAAATCAAAAATTTACACCCTTAGAAATCCTGAAGGCGGTGCTTGGTTTTCGGGGCCCCGTATGCAGCTAGGCTCCCAAAAAGTCCCACACATGTGGTATCCCCATACTCAGGAGAAGCAGCTTAATGTATTTTGGGGTGCAATTCCACATATGCCCATGGCCTGTGTGAGCAATATATCATTTAGTGACAACTTTGTGCAAAAAAAAAAAAAAAAAGTGTCACTTTTTCGCAACTTGTGTCAAAATATAAAATATTCCATGGACTCAATATGCCTCTCAGCAAATAGCTTGGGGTGTCTACTTTCCAAAATGGGGTCATTTGGGGGGGTTTTGTGCCACCTGGGCATTCCATGGCCTCCGAAACTGTGACAGGCAGTGAAGAGTGAAATCAAAAATTTACACCCTTAGAAATCCTGAAGGCGGTGCTTGGTTTTCGGGGGCCCGTACGCGGCTAGGCTCCCAAAAAGTCCCACACATGTGGTATCCCCATACTCAGGAGAAGCAGCTGAATGTATTTTGGGGTGCAATTCCACATAGGCCCATGGCCTGTTTGAGCAATATATCATTTAGTGACAACTTTTTGTAAATATTTTTTTTTTTTTGTCATTATTCAATCATAAATAATAAATATTCAATGGGTTCAACATGCCTCTCAGCAATTTCCTTGGGGTGTCTACTTTCCAAAATGGGGTCATTTGGGGGGGTTTGTACTGCCCTGCCATTTTAGCACCTCAAGAAATGACATAGGCAGTCATAAACTAAAAGCTGTGTAAATTCCAGAAAATGTACCCTAGTTTGTAGACGCTATAACTTTTGCGCAAACCAATAAATATACGCTTATTGACATTTTTTTTACCAAAGACATGTGGCCGAATACATTTTGGCTTAAATGTATGACTAAAATTGAGTTTATTGGATTTTTTTTTTGCCCCAGACGACGTCAGAAGTGTGACGAAACGTACGTCGGGCGTGCTGACGTGCTGACGTGCCGTATCCACCGTCTGTAGGACGGGTGTTCGTGCTAGCCGGCCGGCTTTCCATGCTGTTTTTTACTCTACACACTGTAAGTGTATTTTTAATGTCTTTTAAATAAATATCCATCCAGGATTACGCTATGTTGCTCTTCCTTCTTTTTTGGGGCATTGTTTGTGAGAACAACTCTAGGTTATGGGCATAGCCCTCTCTGCATCCTGGGCTCTTTTTGTGGAAGATAGTGAGCTATCTACGGTCTGAGGAAGTGTCTAAACGGTGTTCCCATCTCACTAAAGGCCCCGACCGGGTTAAGGTCACAAGCTTTTTAAGCTTGCCATTTGGTAAGCGCCCATTTTATTCGTAACACTGTGGTGTGGTGAAGGTCCATCCAGCCCCATCTGTGTTTGCCTATAAGGGACTTAGTTGTCCGGTTTATCCATTGCACCTTTGAAGATTTTCTTCCAACTATTGGACTTTATTTTGTCACTTGATTGTTTATGGGTTTTATTTATCACTATTCACCACTTGAGATTCTTCCTATATTATTTAAATCATAGCGCTGCTTCTTTTTGTTTATTTACTGTATAGTGTGTGTATCTCACATATAAGCGGCTGCTCTTTTTTCAATTGCCTGTCAATTATTTATTTGCTTGATTGTTCTTTTTTTGTACAGATCATATAGCGCGGTGGTTTCCTCTTTTAATTTCCTTGGGGTGTCTACTTTCCAAAATGGGGTCATTTGGGGGGGTTTGTACTGCCCTGCCATTTTAGCACCTCAAGAAATTACATAGGCAGTCATAAACTAAAAGCTGTGTAAATTCCAGAAAATGTACCCTAGTTTGTAGACGCTATAACTTTTGCGCAAACCAATAAATATACGCTTATTGACATTTTTTTTACCAAAGACATGTGGCCGAATACATTTTGGCTTAAATGTATGACTAAAATTGAGTTTATTGGATTTTTTTTATAACAAAAAGTAGAAAATATCATTTTTTTTCAAAATTTTCGGTCTTTTTCCGTTTATAGCGCAAAAAATAAAAACCACAGAGGTGATCAAATACCATCAAAAGAAAGCTCTATTTGTGGGAAAAAAAGGACGCAAATTTCGTTTGGGTACAGCATTGCATGACCGCGCAATTAGCAGTTAAAGCGACGCAGTGCCAAATTGGAAAAAGACCTCTGGTCCTTAGGCAGCATAATGGTCCGGGGCTGAAGTGGCTAGTCAAATTCTTATGGTTCATTTGCACACAATTTGGTGTTGGAGTTACTACCAAACTCCCAGTGCTACTAATCAAACACACCCTGCAAAGTACTATAAAGTGCACTATAAACAAACAGTCCACTAGAGAGCAAGTGCTCTTGTGCACATTGCTGGATCGAGAGCACGTGGCCGACAGATTCCTCCATCCACACAAGTGGGGTGGATTTGCGAATTCCCCCCTTACTGGGACATTGTATTCTGACAGCAGGGACTCTTTCCTATCAGAATACACTGATAAGCACTGGAGCCGTTTGGCTGCAAACCGCTGAGTTGAACAAGGATTTCCAGCAGATATAACAATCGGTTTCTGCCTAACTTATTTATTATTATTATTATACGCGATTTATATAGCGCCAACAGTTTAAAATGTATAGGGGGGCAACACAATTACAATACATTTCAATACAAAAGGTACAGGAAGGCCTAACAGAGAGGATTACACACTGATCAAAATTCAGCCCCCCCCACCGAACCAGATAAATTCTGATCAGTGTACCCACTTTTACCTTGTCCTTTGCAGCCCCCTGCAGTGCTGTTATAGGTCCCCTGCAGTGACTGTGGTCACACTCCGGCCTCCACTTTCGACCATACAGGGTTAATCTTCCTCTATATATGATGATGTCTAGGGAGGGGGAGAGCACTAGAGCTGGCTGAAGCATAGAATCAGGTAGGTAAAAAAAGACTATACCCCCTTTCCCCCCCCTCCCCCACACTGCAAGAGTGGACTTTCTTGGAGTTGGGCTGGGATAAACCACCCCATCCTTTGCTGTGTAATGCTTATATTCTTCAATAGATTAAGAATTAGTGTGACATTTCAGGTGCTACATCGATGTATTCCACATACACATTATATCTTATTAAAAATCATTCTTTTTAGAAGATATAATGTGTATGTGGATTACATCGATGTACCACCTGAAATGTCACACTAATTCCTAACCTGTGAGTAGAATTTTACTTTCACTTTCAATAAACCTGCACTGAAAAGCATACCTCCTAACTTTTTGAGATGGGAATGAGGGACACCTATCAGCAAAAGTATGCAGGCATCGGACACACCCCTTGCCACGCCCCCTTAAAGGAGAATTGTATAAAAATACAAGATTGGTTAAACCCACAAGTGCTTTTTTTACCACTACTATTCCTTTATATTGGCTTTTGGAATTTACAAATGCAGCGATTTAGAAATCAGATGAAAGGTTTAGTGCTGGAAAACACTTTTTGATAGATAAAAAGTGCATTTTATATACAACTATATGGATCAGACCAAAATGAGGGACAAATGAGGAGGAATGAGGGACAGAGGGACAAATTATTCCAAATCAGGGACAGTCCCTCACAATCAGGGACAATTGGGAGCTATGGAAAAGTGCAGGGCACGTTTATAATCACAGTGTGGAATGCAGAGCAGTCGGGACTCACAGTAGAAGAAGATCCAGTCTGTCATCTGTGATTTACTCATCTTCACTCTGCTCTGCTGTATGCTGGGCAGGAACCAAAGATTGATGCAGCAGTGTGAGCTTCTCTTCCTGCTCCACCCACATGCACTTTCACTGGGACTGTACCAGCTCAGATCTGGGGGGGGGGACTCATAGGAACTCAAGAAGGGAGCCTTGAAAGGGGTGTATTTGCGGCTGCAGAGCAGCAAGCAGGGGCACATAATCATTGATTTAGGCAGGCAACAGGGGCATACAAGTGTCACAGCTAGATTTTGTGGACAGATTTTTCTTCTCACAACCTAGTGCCCCCCCCCCTCACACACACTGCGCCAAGGGCAGAAGGCCCGCTCACCCACCCCTTGTACCGGCCCTGCACAGATGTCTATGCAAGTCACACCTGAAATCACCAAAAATAGTGCAGTAACTACTTTTTCAAATCAGTGCAGCACCACAAAGTCAGCGTCGCACCAATTCAAACCGTTCTATTTCCGGCAATAAGGTGAGAATCGTCATGCAATGTGAATGGGGGCTTATAGATAGAGTTTATTGTTCCTTTGAATTTTGAGCATGTAATGGCATATGGGGTATAGTGGTGCCTGCCTAACTCCGCATTCCATTGCATGATCAGATGGATTCATTAAAACAAATGAGCAATGTTTAAACAGCTTCTAAACTTTCCCAATGCTAGCAAACAACGAGAAATGTTTGACACAGCAAGGAATCTTTTGTAAGTCCTCTTACATGCACATGCAGATATGATTCCCTTTACAACCCATCAATTTATGTCAGCTATAAAAGTTGCATGTGCTTCATCAACTGTACATTCATCATCAGGTTATATCTAAAGCGTCAATGTCTCATATGTCCAATAAATAGAAGACGTACTGCCACGTTTACCCATGACTTACCAGCATTTGCTTTCTCTCTCCATATCTTCTTTCTCCTTTTATCAAATCTTTTTCTAGCTTTTACCATGGCTTTATCTTCTTCTTTCTGGATACTTTCTATCGTTACCCATTCATCTTCATTTCCGTAACGCCTTATCTAACCCCTTACTTCTTTCTAATCTGTTCCCATCACTGCTTTCTTTCATGGCATCCTCCGTTTCATTTCCCATTTCCATGCATCATTTCCAGCCCACAGTTTCCTCTAATTCTTTCTACCTTTAAAGCCTTGTTTCATAAAAAGGGGTTAAGGTGCACAAGACAGATGGGAAACGGTTTGTGAGCCCTTATTATCCAAGTTCTATTGTCATTTGAGCCAATTGTGGTCTCTCAATGCAATAGTGTTTTTAAGAACATGTTTTTCGTCATTATTTTCTGGAGGAAACATTTTGTTTTAGCCAGTTAATTATGTAATAGTACATATGCTTATTTTTATTTACCACTTTCAGCCAGCAGGTGGTGCCCTTCTCAATCACTTGTGTAGAACCCTGATGTTTAGGCAGGGTTGATATCAAATTTAGTTGCCAGGCGATAGTTGCCTTGGCCAATTGTTAGGAGAGCAATTGATTCCTCTCTAAATCTGAACTTTTTGCACCCTTTATCTTCTGTCACTGGGTGACACTAAGCTAGTGACATTAGATAAGACAGGGGCTTTGCGGGCTCAGACATGAATGGATGGGGTGTCTCAGCCAATGGGCAGGGATGTTCTTTGGTCCCTTGGACTGCTGGGAGAGCCTATTTATTTGGGTGGAGTTGGGTGATCGAGGTTCTGTGCCACCCGGATGGCTGTCTGGGTGGACGTGTGATGTGCTGCCCCGAGCTGCTAGTCCGGAAGCCTGAGGTTTATCCTGGGGACGTTTAGCTGCTAGACTGCTTGAGCGCCTTTCAGGGGCGGGAGAGAAGCGTAGGGTTGGGACTGCTGGCTTGCAGTCCAACCAGAAGTACTGGTTCTGCCGGATGGGGAACCAGCTGTGGTCGGAGGTAGAAGGGTAAGCTGTTGCCACTAAGGGACCATCCATCTTGTTACCGGAGACAACTGTGAGTAAGCTGAAGCCAGTACCAGAGCAGTCTTCTCGCCAGCCGGGGATGGTGAAGAAGTGGGAAAACTTCAGTGAGAGCCAAGCCAGGGACCCAGCGGGCCCCGTTTTTCTTCCTCACCACCACAATAGGGGAAGCATAAGGGCTCCTGGATTTCTGACTGACTCCTCACTTCCTCACTTCAGCAAGCTTCTCTCTGAGATCCTCCAGATCACTAAGTGGTACCTGCCTGGCTCTTTCCCGGAATGGTCTAACCTCTTGTAACCGAATTGGGTGCTGAGCACTCTTGGCGCAACCCACATCAAGGTCATTCTTGGAGGATATCTTCTCCCAACTGGACAACTGTTCTCGGACTCTTTCCTGTCATTCAGGAGGCAATGACATAGATCAAGGGTGAAGTTCCCCTTCCAGCCTCTCTGTCATTTCTGGCAGGGGTACTGGGGTAGCTGAACTCACTCGCTCAATCAGCATTCGGTGTCTTAACTTAACTGTATGATCAGTGACATTACGGAGACTGACTGACACCTTCCCTCCATTCCAGGACAGGGCTTTGGTAGGTACCATCTCTGGAACCAATTCCACCACTGCTTCACTTAGTTGAGAATTAGTCTCCAAGACAACAAAGGGTGCCTGGCTCATCCCAAGGTAACTTGACAGTAGCTTTCATACAAATTGCCTCACCCAGCTGCAGCACCTTCTCTATCTTTTTCAGCCTCCATAGTCTTCCCACCCCCTCTGCTGGGGCTCTCTGTTCTCAGACCACTCGATTAAAGGCTTGATGCAGTTGTGGATGTATCCCTCCAAGTGCAGAATCTTCCTTCTCAGCTAATAGGACCAGTGACCTGCTCACCATGTCATTATTGGTCCCAATCAGCATTGAGTTTTGTCCAGGCCCCAGGGGGTTGGTGGCACACAAGGGCCAGCATGTTAAAGGTTTCTGTTTTCCCAGCTACTGATGGCCCAAAGGTGTTCTTGATTGGGATATATCCATTGTAGGGGAATTTATTAGAACCAATCCCCCTGATCTCCAGCTCTTCCAGCTTACACAGTGGAATATGCTTTAAGTGCTTGTTATAGAAATACCAGTATACCAGCGCCACTTGTGCTCCAGTATACAGTAATACTTTGGTGTAGATGCCCTCTACTTGCACTGACACTATAGGGGAAGGGCCTATAAGCTTTCATGGTAAGTCAACTTGTGTCCTGGGGTGAGATAATTTTTATCCTTTCCTCACCAGCTGCTAAAAGGACCTAACAGTGGCCCTGGGCCACAGTGAAACACTCTCTGTGCCCTTTTTGCTGACTTCAGTGGCCTATGTTCCAGCTTGGGTACAGGTGTAGCTGAGTGTTGTAAGGGCTTCTTAGGGTTCCTTCACTGAGACACCTTGAAGCTTACCCCCCTTCTGGGCAAGGAGGAGCTTCTGTACTGCCTTCAACACTTAACCTGTGAGATCTGGCTCACCTTTCTTCCGAGGACACTGGGCCTTGAAATGCCCTGGTTATCCACACTGGAAACATCTCTGCCTTTCATTAACTGAAGCTTTAGCCCTTCTTGGATTCGACTTGATTGCCTGCATGTTTTCATGGGCCTCCATTACTCATAGTGGGGCCTGCTGCATCTTGCCCTAACAACTTGAGTCACCAACTCAACTGGAGCTGTCTCACTGATGAACTTAGTAATAGGAGGATTGGAACATACACCTGCCTTAGTCTCCCCGTCGCTATCCTCATCAGGGATACTCTCACCCACTTGAATCATCGAGTTGTTATTTTCTCGGCCTCAAGGGTGGACTTTAAAAGCTCTTTGGATCCCTGATACCTTTCATCTACTAAAGCTTCTTCCTCCCTCACTTCTTTAGCAAATCAGGATAAGTGAGCACTGCTTGCATTCCCTTGAGAAGCCATTTCAGCACAATTGGGTGATTGGGTCTAGCACCCTGCAAAATTTGTTCTAAGTGGGCTTTGTCAGAACCTCAAGGATCAATTCCTTTCCTCAGGATGATCTGGTGTAGAGTCTGGACTACTCTGGTAATATACACAGAAAGTCTCTCACCCTTACATTGATGGGTGTGCTCAAACCTGTACAATAGGTCTGGGAGCTTCTCCACTCTATAGCATACAGAGCTTCAATGTAATCCATAGCCACACAGTCTTGTTTCCCCATCCTCAGTCTACAGATCACTTCAGCTGCTGGGCCTCTAAGACTTAATCTATGTCTTTATACTTCTTCTGGAACACTCCATTCTTCCACAGCTTGGATGGCCTAGTCCATCCTACTTTCAAACTCTTCCTCTCCTGCAGGATGCGGAATCTGCCCTGAGAAGAATCGAAGTTTCAAATATTCCTGATTAACCAAAGCTTTATTATTCACCAAGCTCTCAACTGGCTTGCTCATATCTATAAAGAAGAAGGCAGAAGGCAGTCCGGCTAAGGTTAGATCAGCTTCCACCTATACTGGGTCTTCTGACCTGACTGTGATCCTCAACTGGATCTCCAACCTGGGGTAATCTAGGATGGAAAAGGACCTGGGGGTCCTAGTAGATGATAGGCTCAGCAATGGCATGCAATGCCAAGCTGCTGCTAACAAAGCAATGGCATGCAATGCCAAGCTGCTGCTAACAAAGCATCTCCAGAGATAAAACGATAATTCTCCCACTCTACAAGACTCTGGTCCGGGCCGCACCTAGAGCATGCTGTCCAGTTCTGGGCACCAGTCCTCAGGAAGGATGTAATGGAAATGGAGCGAGTACAAAGAAGGGTAACAAAGCTAATAAAGGGTCTGGAGGATCTTAGTTATGAGGAAAGGTTGCGAGCACTGAACTTATTCTCTCTGGAGAAGAGACACTTGAGAGGGGATATGATTTAAATATAAAAATACTGTACTGGTGACCCTACAATGGAAATAAAACTTTTTTGCAGAAGAGAGTTTAACAAGACTCGTGGCCACTCATTAAAATTAGAAGAAAAGCGGTTTACCTTAAACTGACACATAATTACACATAGGTTGGACTTGATGGACTTGTGTCTTTTTTCAACCTCACCTACTATGTAACTATGTAACCTGTAACAACGGTATTACTCAAGCCTCAACCCCTTCTGCCAGACTGTTGACGTCCTTCTAAAAGCAGGTCGGTATAGCCGCTTTCTACTTCAGTAAGGCATGTCCAGACCAAACTCGGTTCTTATGTCGATAAAGTAGGCCCCTAGTTCTGGCACTGCCTTCCTCACCAGCTGCTGTACTCCCCTTTCGGTCCATTCACTCCCAAGTAATTTCACCTCCATGCATAACTCCTGGTGGCTACCTTGGTCTTATCCCCATGTGGCTGCCGTGGCAGGGTATACAATAAGAGGTATCCTCGGCTAGCCTCCAAATGTAGCGCCACCCGCCCAAGGACCACTATCTCCAATGGTTGCCCTAACCTTGCAAGCCCCCCCCAACACCTCTGACACGCTGGGCTCTGACATAATTCCAAGAGAAAATACACTTGCAAAAGACACCAGAGAAATAATAGAGATGGCAAATGGGTATTTTACTAGATGTTCTTGAGTCAACCAACTAAAGAATAATGAAAATGTAAAAATTCCTCAAATTGCGAACTTTAGCATTAAACAGAATTACAGAGAACTTACAATGAAATAGCAATAACAAATCAGACAGTAAATGACCATCAGGTCCTAGGAGAACCTATAACCCTAGGTAAAAGTGAGAGAAGAAAGACTTTTTTTGTCAAACAGCTCCCTCTAAACACTGATGCCATGGGCCAAATGGAGTAGAAGGCACAATATATGACAACACAATATGTAAAAAGCGCAATAAGCAAAACCTGAATAAGAGTTTTCCCTTTAAGATGTTATAAGGCTGAGTCCTTTTGGGGGGAGGAGTCCTTGATGTAAGGTGTCCAAAACCTTCAGCTAGCTATGAATGGGCCCAAGATGTTGCTCTGCAATGGTGGATGTAACAAGCAAGATGACTCTAATACGATCGGACTTTACGGCATACTTGGTTCGGCGTACTGGATTTCGTCGGACAATTCGATCGTGTGTGGGCTCCAGCGGACTTTGTTTTCTCAAAAGTTTGATGGACTAATGCCGCGTACACACGACCTGACTTTACGGCAGATTTGGTCCGGCGTACCGGATTTCATCAGACAATTCGATCGTGTGTGGGCTCCAGCGGACTTTGTTTTCTCAAAAGTTTGACGGACTTAGATTTGAAACATGTTTCAAATCTATCCGACGGACTTGAGTCCGGTCGAAAAGTCCGCTTGTCTGTATGCTAGTCCGACGGACCAAAACTGACGCTAGGACAGCTATTGGCTACTGGCTATGAACTTCCTTGTTTTAGTCCGGTCATACGTCATCACGTACGAATCCATTGGACTTTGGTTGATCGTGTGTAGGCAAGTCCGTTCATTCGGAAAGTCCGTCGTAAAGTCCGTCAAAGCCCGCTGGGCAAAGTATGCCGTAAAGTCAGGTCGTGGGTACGTGGCATAAGGGAAAGCCTTGGGTATAGAAAGGAAAGGGTAAAGGTGTCTGCATGCAGCATCTCTGAATATAATGTTAATAGTGGGCTTCTACCCACTCACCACTTCTGGAGATATAGTAAAGGGATAGTGAACCCGCGCAGTGGAAGTAAAGGCTTATTTGGTGAAGTTTGGAACTGCTGCCTCCCAACAAGCAGTCCCCTAAATGGGGACAGCTGAGATATATTGAGAATGATAGAAGGGTTTGGCGCTGTTCCTATTAGTTTCCTACCTTCATATAGGTTACTAGATACAAATTAAAAAATATATAGATTCCTAAGTGCACCGTGCGTATGTCAAATAAATATTAAATACAAATTAAAAATATAAATTCCTAAGTACACCGTGCATATGTCAATTACATATTCTGCTGCAATATTGTACAGTCATAGGTGATACATAGACATTAGATACGTAACTTAAATAAGTGGTATTACTATTAAAGAGGGAAGGGGGGGGGAGGGGGGGGGGGGGAGAGGGGAAAGGGGAGTGAAAGTGGGGAGTGGGGGGGGGGGGGGGGTGTAGGAGATCTGCTCCTGAGGAAAAATTAGCAATAACAAGATAAAGTGCAAATGTGCTAGTGAAATTCAAAAAATTCCTTTTATATGTCTCTTGTGCAATTTCTTGTGCTGTGGTAATAATCCTTCACTTATAATATCTCCTTGCTCTGAAAGTGCAGCCACTCACCAGATCACTTCACCCCTGCGGGGGTAGTAGGCAGTTACAGTTTTTGCTCCACTGTACAGCGATCGCTGGCGGGCTCAGGATCGTGGTATATCATATGTAAAGAGAGAGGGAGTGCCCATAGCGTAAAATTGCTTTTAAAAGGTTTTATTACACAAAATAGAAGGGTACTCACACTTTTACAGTAAAAATCAAGCGAAATGGTAAAAAACGTCAAAACCGTCACAAATGTCCTTCAGCGCTGGTACAGGAGGTGATGTTTGGGAAGCACAGATTAGGCCACGCCCTACGCGTTTCGTCGTTAGGACGTCTACGGGAGCGTGACCCATGTTGTGTCTTCCCATCCTTATATAGTGTGCGGTGTCCCCTTGTTGAATTTTCAATTGGCATCCATTTTCCCTGTGATTCCGCGGACCGGAAGTTTGTCCGCGGCCATTTTGTTTATATTTTGCAGACCGAAGTCCGACTTCCTGTGTAAATAGCAGTGTTTCTAAGGGGCTAGTGGTGGCCATTTTGCCTGAGATTTTTGCAGACAGTAGTTCAAGTCACCTGTCTCTGTATATCTATGCTGCATAATCCGGCGGCCATTTTGCCTGTGTTTTTGTGGACAATGGAGACCGTAAACAGTTCTCCCTATTAATGTCAAATGCAGATATATGATGTTAAATCAATCGCACACTATAAAAGGTTATTACACATTAATCGGCTTGCTTTGTATGATGCTAAAAATCAAAAATATTTATGCTAAATCCAAAATAATTTAAAACCCGTAAGGAATACATGGAAAAACATGAGGAATACATAAAAAATCAATAAAAATAAAAATTAAAAATCATGACGAGTACATAAAGGATCATGAGGAATACTTAAAAACGGAATGAGAGCTTACTAAATACATGTCATTCTTAAATTAAAATAAATTAGAAAATAGATTAATTAAATAAATAAAACCTAAACTATTTTAAAACTTTCAATATTAAATTCATATACTATGTGACATTTTTATGTATCTGGAGAGAGGGGGAACATATTATTTTTAAGGGGCTATTTGTATATATTGACTTTTAGAATGTCCACATTTATACATTATATATCCTCATTTGTTTACTATCTGAGAGTAATTACTTCTGTAGTGCGTACGTGAGAAAGGTATCTTAGATATTTTAGTTACTTTCTGTGTACCACTCTGGATCTATGTCCCATAAATGGACTATATAAGGAGATATATGTAAAAAATATAAAACATATATATACATATAGTAGTATAAAGTAGCATTCCAAATCTATATGTAATTAAAAATAGATAAGATATTTCAAGTGTATTATTAAGGAAAAGGAAGGAGGAATGAAAAAGGAATGAAAAAGGAAGGAGGAGGGGTATTTTGAGATCTGTATTATACTATTCGTGCGTGTGTATATATATGTACTGGAGGGTATACTGGACCTGTTGGTTACTTTTCATGTTTATATCCTATTTTAGTACTTTCTGCTCATTTATAAGGAAAGGGGAAAGGGTAATTAAGTGTCAAAGTGTTTGTGAGTCAAAAGTGTAGGTGCTCTATGTCTCCCATATTAATGTTAATAATTTGTTAGGAAGCAGTTAAGGTCAAGGTCAATGTTCATGCCCATAGGCTGCAGGGTATCTAATAAGAATATCCACTTGGTTTCGTTTTGTGAGACCTTAGTTTTTTTATTTTCGCCTCTCCAGTGGCCCTTAATTTTGTCTATTGCGTAAAAGGTCATCTGCGCCGGGTCTCTATTGTGGTAATCTCTGAAATGCCTGGAGACGCTGTGTTTGTTAAAACCTTTCTTGATGTTTTTAATGTGTTCTCTGACCCTGAAATGTAGCTCTCTCGTTGTCCTTCCTACATATTGCTTCCGACATGGGCACTCTAACACGTAAGTGACGTGGGTACTGTGGCAGGTGATAAGCTCTCGAATATTAAACTCTTTTTCGTTGGCAGTGGATCTAAATTTCGTTGTTTTCTTGCTAGTTCTTTTGCTGGTTCTGCAAGGTAAGCATTTGCCACATTTGAAAAACCCTTTTAAGCCTTTTCCTATTTTTATCTCCCTAGGTGGATCTATTGCATTGTGTACCAATTTGTTCCTCAGAGTTGGTGCTTTTTTGTAGATGAAAACCGGTTTCCTAGGCAATATAGAGTTAAGGGTCCTATCGGATTGTAAAATGGGCCAATGTTTTTTAATTATAGTCTCCACATGTTTGTATTGTCTATTGTACCCCGTTAGAAAAGCTACTTCCGGTTTTTCATTTTTTGTTCTTCTATGTTGTGTTCCTGTTTCATCTAACATTTTGTTTCTGTCCATTTTCCCGACTGTGTGTTTCATTGCCACCAGGTCCTTTCTTTTGTATCCCTTTTCCACGAACTTGTTTATTAGAGTGTCCGTTTGTTTCTCATAATCGTGTTTGTTGGAGCAATTCCTATATAACTGCATGAACTGACCCTTAGGTATATTTCCTAGCCATCGGGGGTGGTGGCAACTGCTAGTTGGGATGTACCCATTTCTATCCTTAGTTTTGAAATATGTTCTTGTTTTCAACTGTCCATTCTCTTTATATATTTGTAGGTCCAGGTAATCCACAGTTTCTTTATTCCAGTTTCCTGAGAAGGTCAGTCCGTAAGCATTGCCATTGATCTCGTTGAAGAAATTCTGTAATTCCTCTATCGTGCCCCCCCATACCATGACAATGTCGTCAATGTACCTCCTATATAATTTCAGATTTCTTCTTTCTGTACTATAAATTTGTTCCTCCTCCCATTTATTGAGTAGTAGATTGGCTACACTGGGGGCATACTTAGCCCCCATGGCTACTCCTTTTATTTGGGAGTAGAAGTCGCCCTTGTGCCAAAAGTAATTATGGCTCATGGCCAGTTTTAGCCCCTCCAAGATATAATTGATTTGTGTTACCCTTAGATCCGTTAGTGTGTGTAAAGCCCATTCCACACCACTAATACCATCCTTCTGTACGATGTTGGTGTACAGAGAATTTATATCAATGGTTACTAGTATGTCATTATCATTTATTTCAAAGTTGTTTAGTTCCCCAATTAGCTGTTTACTGTCTCTCAGAAACGATCTACCTTTTTTAACTAGGGGCTGTAAGTAGCCGTCCAGGTATGCTCCCAACCGGGAGAACAGTGAATCAATGCCACTGATTATCGGTCTACCAGGTGGGTTCTTTTGGTCTTTATGGATCTTTGGTACATAATATATAATTGGAGTTTTGGCTATTTCAGGGGTTAGATATTTGGCTTCTTTTTTTGTTAGAATCCCCATTTCTTCTCCTTTTTTGACATAGGTCTTCAGTTTTTTCTTATATTCCGTTCTTGGGTTGCCCCTCAGTTTCTTGTATGTGTTGGGTACCTCCAGCAGCTTCTTCATTTCTGACTCATAGTCTTTTTTGTTTAAAATGACCAGGCCCCCTCCCTTATCGGCCGGTCGGATGACTATATTTTTCTTCCCCTCTATTTCTTTAATAGTGTTCCATATGTTTGTTTTTATTTTCTTCGGTTTCATTTTCCTAAGGTCTTGTTCGACCATTTTTTTGAAAGTCATCAGGCTCTCATTTTGTTGAACATTCGGGTTGAAGGTTGAATTGTTTCTTAGTCCTGAATGTTGGAATAGAGGGGGGTCATTATCTGTTCGCACGTTCCTGTTATTATTTCCTTTCATTAGGTAAAATTTTTTTATGATAAGTTTTCTTACGAATTTTTGGAGGTCTATGTATACTTCGAAGGGGTCAAGATTCTTATCAGGGGCATATTTTAAGCCTAAATCCAACACTCTCAATTCTTCCTCATTAAAATTGGCTTCGCTTAGGTTAAAAATTCCTGTACCTAATATTCTCTTCTTCTTTTTCTTCTTGATTCCTCCTCTCTTACCGCGTGCTCTTCTCCTCTTTCCCATCTCTGTGGTCTGTATGTATGCTCTATTCTTTCTTCCCGTTGGGTTTCTTCTTGCATTCTGTTCCTCGGGCCCATGTATGTGTTCCTGGTGGTCCTCATATTCCAGCTCCGTCGAGGGTCTCCGTTGTTTCGGTTCCTGGTAGGAAACCTGAAGGGTTGTCCTCCCCTTCGTCTGCCTTGAGGCCCATATGTATCTCTGTAGGGAGACCGTCTGTCTCTGAAGACTGGGGGTCTCCCTCTGTATTCCCTGGGAAAAAAACCCCGTCTATGTGATGGTTCTTCATAGGGGGTGTAGTGTTGTTCGTTCCTTAGAGGGGAGTACCTGTTGTTATATCTTGGTGTCCTCAATATACTTGAGGGGTTATTCCATTGTTGTGGTCTGTTTTCATCTCTGGCTTGATCCCTGTAGTACCTACGTTCCGGGCTAGATCCCTCTCTTCTCATTCTTAAATTTGATAGCTCTTCTGGTCTTATTCTTGGTGTCCTAATTTCTGCGGGTCTTGTCTCTTGCCATGGTGTAGTATCTTCTATTACTGAACTTTCCCTTGATTCATCTATCATAGAGATATTGTGGTTATCTTCCATGTAATTCTCATCTATTTGCCATTTATATACCTGCTGGTTTTTGTAGTCCAGCACATCTCTTCTAAACTTTTTTTTTGTTTCTTCAACTGTATTTCTTTGTCATATTTGGTCATGGCTTCTTGTAGCTTATTCTCTTTTTCTTTATATTCTCTGGATTCCAAGAAGGGTGCGAGTTGGTCTCTTATTTGTAGTATTTCTGTTTCTATGTTCTTTAGTTTATGTCGTCTTCGCATTACTATTTTCCCGAGCAGTGCATTTTCACTATCATTGAAGAATCTATACCAGTCTTCCATCAATCCTTTGTCATTGTCATATTAGGTACAGGAATTTTTAACCTAAGCGAAGCCAATTTAATGAGGAAGAATTGAGAGTGTTGGATTTAGGCTTAAAATATGCCCCTGATAAGAATCTTGACCCCTTCGAAGTATACATAGACCTCCAAAAATTCGTAAGAAAACTTAACATAAAAAAATTTTACCTAATGAAAGGAAATAATAACAGGAACGTGCGAACAGATAATGACCCCCCTCTATTCCAACATTCAGGACTAAGAAACAATTCAACCTTCAACCCGAATGTTCAACAAAATGAGAGCCTGATGACTTTCAAAAAAAATGGTCGAACAAGACCTTAGGAAAATGAAACCGAAGAAAATAAAAACAAACATATGGAACACTATTAAAGAAATAGAGGGGAAGAAAAATATAGTCATCCGACCGGCCGATAAGGGAGGGGGCCTGGTCATTTTAAACAAAAAAGACTATGAGTCAGAAATGAAGAAGCTGCTGGAGGTACCCAACACATACAAGAAACTGAGGGGCAACCCAAGAACGGAATATAAGAAAAAACTGAAGACCTATGTCAAAAAAGGAGAAGAAATGGGGATTCTAACAAAAAAAGAAGCCAAATATCTAACCCCTGAAATAGCCAAAACTCCAATTATATATTATGTACCAAAGATCCATAAAGACCAAAAGAACCCACCTGGTAGACCGATAATCAGTGGCATTGATTCACTGTTCTCCCGGTTGGGAGCATACCTGGACGGCTACTTACAGCCCCTAGTTAAAAAAGGTAGATCGTTTCTGAGAGACAGTAAACAGCTAATTGGGGAACTAAACAACTTTGAAATAAATGATAATGACATACTAGTAACCATTGATATAAATTCTCTGTACACCAACATCGTACAGAAGGATGGTATTAGTGGTGTGGAATGGGCTTTACACACACTAACGGATCTAAGGGTAACACAAATCAATTATATCTTGGAGGGGCTAAAACTGGCCATGAGCCATAATTACTTTTGGCACAAGGGCGACTTCTACTCCCAAATAAAAGGAGTAGCCATGGGGGCTAAGTATGCCCCCAGTGTAGCCAATCTACTACTCAATAAATGGGAGGAGGAACAAATTTATAGTACGGAAAGAAGAAATCTGAAATTATATAGGAGGTACATTGACGACATTGTCATGGTATGGGGGGGCACGATAGAGGAATTAAAGAATTTCTTCAACGAGATCAATGGCAATGCTTACGGACTGACCTTCTCAGGAAACTGGAATAAAGAAACTGTGGATTACCTGGACCTACAAATATATAAAGAGAATGGACAGTTGAAAACAAGAACATATTTCAAAACTAAGGATAGAAATGGGTACATCCCAACTAGCAGTTGCCACCACCCCCGATGGCTAGGAAATATACCTAAGGGTCAGTTCATGCGGTTATATAGGAATTGCTCCAACAAACACGATTATGAGAAACAAACGGACACTCTAATAAACAAGTTCGTGGAAAAGGGATACAAAAGAAAGGACCTGGTGGCAATGAAACACACAGTCGGGAAAATGGACAGAAACAAAATGTTAGATGAAACAGGAACACAACATAGAAGAACAAAAAATGAAAAACCGGAAGTAGCTTTTCTAACGGGGTACAATAGACAATACAAACATGTGGAGACTATAATTAAAAAACATTGGCCCATTTTACAATCCGATAGGACCCTTAACTCTATATTGCCTAGGAAACCGGTTTTCATCTACAAAAAAGCACCAACTCTGAGGAACAAATTGGTACACAATGCAATAGATCCACCTAGGGAGATAAAAATAGGAAAAGGCTTAAAAGGGTTTTTCAAATGTGGCAAATGCTTACCTTGCAGAACCAGCAAAAGAACTAGCAAGAAAACAACGAAATTTAGATCCACTGCCAACGAAAAAGAGTTTAATATTCGAGAGCTTATCACCTGCCACAGTACCCACGTCACTTACGTGTTAGAGTGCCCATGTCGGAAGCAATATGTAGGAAGGACAACGAGAGAGCTACATGTCAGGGTCAGAGAACACATTAAAAACATCAAGAAAGGTTTTAACAAACACAGCGTCTCCAGGCATTTCAGAGATTACCACAATAGAGACCCGGCGCAGATGACCTTTTACGCAATAGACAAAATTAAGGGCCACTGGAGAGGCGAAAATAAAAAAACTAAGGTCTCACAAAACGAAACCAAGTGGATATTCTTATTAGATACCCTGCAGCCTATGGGCATGAACATTGACCTTGACCTTAACTGCTTCCTAACAAATTATTAACATTAATATGGGAGACATAGAGCACCTACACTTTTGACTCACAAACACTTTGACACTTAATTACCCTTTCCCCTTTCCTTATAAATGAGCAGAAAGTACTAAAATAGGATATAAACATGAAAAGTAACCAACAGGTCCAGTATACCCTCCAGTACATATATATACACACGCACGAATAGTATAATACAGATCTCAAAATACCCCTCCTCCTTCCTTTTTCATTCCTTTTTCATTCCTCCTTCCTTTTCCTTAATAATACACTTGAAATATCTTATCTATTTTTAATTACATATAGATTTGGAATGCTACTTTATACTACTATATGTATATATATGTTTTATATTTTTTACATATATCTCCTTATATAGTCCATTTATGGGACATAGATCCAGAGTGGTACACAGAAAGTAACTAAAATATCTAAGATACCTTTCTCACGTACGCACTACAGAAGTAATTACTCTCAGATAGTAAACAAATGAGGATATATAATGTATAAATGTGGACATTCTAAAAGTCAATATATACAAATAGCCCCTTAAAAATAATAATATGTTCCCCCTCTCTCCAGAAACATAAAAATGTCACATAATATATGAATTTAATATTGAAAGTTTTAAAATAGTTTAGGTTTTATTTATTTAATTAATCTATTTTCTAATTTATTTTAATTTAAGAATGACATGTATTTAGTAAGCTCTCATTCCGTTTTTAAGTATTCCTCATGATCCTTTATGTACTCGTCATGATTTTTAATTTTTATTTTTATTGATTTTTTATGTATTCCTCATGTTTTTCCATGTATTCCTTACGGGTTTTAAATTATTTTGGATTTAGCATAAATATTTTTGATTTTTAGCGTCATACAAAGCAAGCCGATTAATGTGTAATAACCTTTTATAGTGTGCGATTGATTTAACATCATATATCTGCATTTGACATTAATAGGGAGAACTGTTTACGGTCTCCATTGTCCACAAAAACACAGGCAAAATGGCCGCCGGATTATGCAGCATAGATATACAGAGACAGGTGACTTGAACTACTGTCTGCAAAAATCTCAGGCAAAATGGCCACCACTAGCCCCTTAGAAACACTGCTATTTACACAGGAAGTCGGACTTCGGTCTGCAAAATATAAACAAAATGGCCGCGGACGAACTTCCGGTCCGCGGAATCACAGGGAAAATGGATGCCAATTGAAAATTCAACAAGGGGACACCGCACACTATATAAGGATGGGAAGACACAACATGGGTCACGCTCCCGTAGACGTCCTAACGACGAAACGCGTAGGGCGTGGCCTAATCTGTGCTTCCCAAACATCACCTCCTGTACCAGCGCTGAAGGACATTTGTGACGGTTTTGACGTTTTTTACCATTTCGCTTGATTTTTACTGTAAAAGTGTGAGTACCCTTCTATTTTGTGTAATAAAACCTTTTAAAAGCAATTTTACGCTATGGGCACTCCCTCTCTCTTTACATATGATATACCACGATCCTGAGCCCGCCAGCGATCGCTGTACAGTGGCGCAAAAACTGTAACTGCCTACTACCCCCGCAGGGGTGAAGTGATCTGGTGAGTGGCTGCACTTTCAGAGCAAGGAGATATTATAAGTGAAGGATTATTACCACAGCACAAGAAATTGCACAAGAGACATATAAAAGGAATTTTTTGAATTTCACTAGCACGTTTGCACTTTATCTTGTTATTGCTAATTTTTCCTCAGGAGCAGATCTCCTACACCCCCCCCCCCCACTCCCCACTTTCACTCCCCTTTCCCCTCCTCCCCCCCCCCCCCCCTCCCTCTTTAATAGTAATACCACTTATTTAAGTTACGTATCTAATGTCTATGTATCACCTATGATTGTACAATATTGCAGCAGAATATGTAATTGACATATGCACGGTGTACTTAGGAATTTATATTTTTAATTTGTATTTAATATTTATTTGACATACGCACGGTGCACTTAGGAATCTATATATTTTTTAATTTGTATCTAGTAACCTATATGAAGGTAGGAAACTAATAGGAACAGCGCCAAACCCTTCTATCATTCTCAATATACTTCTGGAGATATTACCGTTCTGGATGCCAAAAACAGGCTCTTGTAGAACCTGTAGTCAAATAAGAGATGCCCTACTGGTCAATCGACAACCCAGGGATTTAGCGGTGTCTGCTTCGGTGTATATGAAAGTGGCTCCATATAGCCACACTGATGATGGAAGCCAGGTAGCTGAGGGTCTGCCTCCAGGGATAAGGCTCACCCATGGAAAGTACACCGCGGTTGTAAGGGTAAAAGTATACTGGTCAAGTGCGCCCTCAAACCTTTTCCTTGCTCGAGCTGAACTTGGACATCAAAAAGATCTTTTCAATCGATTGGTTAAATCAAGACACCACACATCGTTGGATATCCAGAAATACAACTGTATTGTATAATTTCACATGTTTATATAGAGTAACAAATCATTTATCAGTAGGGGCAAACCAAGGGGCGGTCCCTTAGTTTATCCAATCACAAGAGTACAGATATCACAAGTTATATATCACAAGTCATCACAAGTTACTTTTTATATGTCATGGTCAGTGATGCTCAGTGACGCTAAAAAAGTACCTAGCTTGAATTCCGAGAAAATGAATAATATGAATAATTTTGAAATATGGGAATAATCTTTTGAGACCTGTCATGCACCTTTGGCTTTAATCCAAATGTGCGGTGAGCTAGCTAACTTCCCTATTTTCCTTGCTAGTAAATTGTCATTTTGACATTTATAAAAATCTTGCAAAAGTATTTCATATATCTCGTATAAAAAGTTCAAAAGTTCAGGCCCCTTATCAAAAACATATAGTGAACCGAAGTGTAGCCATTTTCCTTACAGCGGTGTCCAGGCCATGGCGCCTGCTCACATCCACCAGAGCGCCCTTGTCCCTGCTCTGCAGCTGTAGGCCGGGGTCCCAAAAAAGCAAGCCTCTACCCAGACTATTCTATTTTTCTCCTCACCCAAAATTCCTTCTCTCTCCAGCCAGCTGGAACTTGTAGTTTGCAGCAGCAGGTCCATTGAAATCTCTGCCCTCCAGACTATATATCCCACCATCCTCTGCTTTCATTACTTGTCTCTCTCTCTCTCTCTCTGCAATCAGAAAATGGTGACAAAAATCCCCATGCTGGGCACTAGGGGAACAAAGCTCAATGTAATCTTTGTTAAAGAATGTCCCATGATGGCAGGGTAAAAATTGTTTAGGCGTCAGCATCCCTCTCACCCCCCCCCATTTTACTTACCTGAGCCCTCACTTGATCCACAACCGCGCATGCATAGCTCCCAACTGTCCCTGATTTCGAGAGATTGTCCCTGATTTGGAGCAATGTCCCTCTGTCCCTCTTTCCTCCTCATTTGTCCCTCATTTTGGTCTGATCTATATAGTTGTATATAAAATTCACTTTTTATCTTTCAAAAAGTGTTTCCCAGTGCTAAACCTTTCATCCAATTTCTAAATTGCTGCATTTGTACATTTTTAAAAACCAATATAAAGGAAAATTAGTGGTAAAAAAAAAGCATTTGTGGATTTAATTAACCTTTTTTTGGGGTTAATTCTCCTTTAAGGGGGTGTGGCAGGGGGCATGTCTTATGCCTACATACGTTTGTTAGTAGGTGTCTTTCATTCCTATCTCAAAATGTTGGGAGGTATGTGCATGTCTACAACTCTTCTCTCTCCTCACTTCTGGGTCTTGCTGGCTTTGCTAGGGCACCAAGATTCATTGGCTCCCAGTGCTGTCAATAAAAACCAGTGACAAGGGAGTGGAACACTGGGCTGAGTCAAAGCAGCAGTGGGAGAGTGAGCATGGGAAGCGACTTCCCATGGGGGCACTAGACAGAGGAGGGGCCAGGAGCACCGGCGGGGGACCTGAGAAGAGGGGGTTGGTGGCCACTCTGTGCAATTCCATTGGACAGAGCAGTAAAGACATGTTTGTTATTCTTTTCATTTTATCTTTACAATCTCTTTAATTGTTCATGGTTATGCTGCCACCCTGTGGCCATTGTTTAAGTGCACTCTATTTTCTGCAATGCCTCTCCTTTTTGCATGATGTAACTTCTGTCTTCATTGTGAATTCTAGTGTTATTTCTTCAAGATGCACATTGAAGCTTGGAAAGAAACATTCTTTTTAACCTTCAAACACTGCAAATATCAACATTTGCTGCATCATATTGTTTGCCTCAACTCTTCTGTATGCAGTTAAGACATATAACTCTTTGAGATGGGAACGAGGGACACCTATTAACAAAAGTATATAGGCATAGAACACACCCCCTTCCACACCCCCTTTAAAATGTGAATTTTATATATATAAAAAAAAAAAGATTAGTTAAAGCTGACCTTCAGTCATTTTTTCATCTTTCCATCTATTAAATCTTCTGCCCTTGTTGTTTTAACTTTGGATAGTAATTATTTTTTTTTTTTTTTGCCAGTAAATACCTTATACAGCCCACTTCCTGTTTCTTGTCTGGTCATTAGTCTAGGCTAATGACATCATGCACAGCTCTCTCTCACTCCCGTGAGAGTTTGCCAGCAAGGGAGGGGGGCTGAGTCATACGGGGGCCAATGAGAGCTGCAGGGCTGAAGCGCTGAAGGTGTACCTCTGTGTGTCTGTGTAAATCCAGTAAGTGAACAGGCAGCAGATTCAGCTGCCCACAGTTAAAATGGTTGCAGCCAGACTCAGTGGAGGGAGATTTCTGCAGCATATTTGGCAAGTACAGAATAACAATATGTATAAACTAATATGCAAAGTGGTTGGAGGGAAGCTTCAGAATGGCAGAGATGGTTTTATTACAAATTATGTGAGCAGACTGCAGTTCCTCTTTAAACTCACAAGTGCTTTTTTTTTTTTTTTTTACCTCTATTATTCCCCCATACTGGCTTTTGACATTTACAAATGCAGCAATTTAGGAATTGGATGAAAGCACTGAAACACCTTTTGAAAGATGAATTGCATATTATATATATATACAATATATATGATATAGTTCTGACCGAAAGGAGGGACAAATAAGGAGGAAAGATGGACATTGTTCCAAATCAGGAACAGTCTCTCTAAATCAGGGACAGTTGGGAGCTATGAGTTAAAGTGGAGTTCCACCCATTTAAAAGTCAGCAGCTACAAAAAGTGTAGCTGCTGACTTTTAATAATCAGACACTCACCTGTCCCACGGTCCAGCGATGCGGGTGTCCTCTCCCCTTCCTCTCCACGGCGCCGGCATTCTAACTGTGGGTGCCCCTGGCTGTGTCTTCACAGCCGGGTGCACAATGCACATGCGCAGGCCGCACTGCACGCTGGAATGGCCGGGCAATCTTCCGGGACCTGTGACGTGTCCTAGTAGATTGCAGGGGGGGAGAGCTGATCTTCCTTCCGGCACCGCGGCACCAGGGGAGGAAGTGGGACCTGGGTGCCTCTAAAAACAGGGTACCTGCTCCCTCCCCCCCAAAAAAATGACATGCTAAATGTGGCATGTCAGGGGCTCACCTGCACTTAAAGCGGAAGTTCCATTTTTAGGTGGAACTCTGCTTGAAGATATTTGTGGATGCCAAGTGTTTGAGTCTGCAGTGACTGTCTCTGCTACATTCAGGCCAGGCATAGAGATCTCAGGAAGGGATAAGTCACTATTACAACACTTGGAGTCAGAATATAGCCTCTGCCAGCAAGATCCTGTGTAGTTGATCAGCAATTTCATTACGGCTGTGTACATGTACCCTATTCTGATGCCGCTCCGCACGTACAGGCAGCAGAGGGAGCAACGTGCTATAATCTGAATTAATCAAATCACGCAGCTGCATTGCTACTATTCTCCCCTAGATGGCAGCGATGCCTGAATATTTTTCATACTCACCTAAGATATATTTTTTCTATACAGTATACCCAGCTTGTTACCAAAGGACTTTCTCCCATATTATCTGCAGTCTGATTATATTTTAGTAACAATACCCTTCTTCACTTTCTGCCTGAGCTGATTTTACCTCCTGCCACGTTTGGCCATTATTGGAAAATCCATATTCCAAGGAGGGAACGTGCCAGTTGGCTGGCCAGCACCTTCTGAAAAGCCGCATGTAAATTGAACTAACATGTTCATCTTATTACTGAACACATTCACAGACCTGCCATCTCCTATTCACCCTCTCGTCTCTTCCTTTTATATTTTATTCTCTCTCTCCAGCGGAGAAAAGAGGGCCGTTGGCAGTTTAACCTCTTAGGTGCCGTCTGCCTCTCCGGTAACTGCAATGACACCATACCTGAGCACGAGCAACAGATGGCAGCACTGCCCTTTCCAGATTAGAAAAAGCTCCAGTATAGCACAGAAATTGCGATGGCCTACATCTCTCCCAGGTACTGAATCCATCACAAGCTTCTAATTGTGCCATGTGTGGAAATAAAAGTGCCATTGCAGCATCTTGCCGGAACCTGTCCTGCGCATGGAGTAGAGTGATAGATATTTATAAATTGAGCTGCAAAGCTTGCAATCTGGTAATAACACCATTAGGATTGCTAACTGTGCTATGGCAGAGCTGGAAATTTTTCCATTGAAGATGAGATTTTTTTTTTTCTCTTTTAAGGATAACTAAACCTTCCTTTTTAAAAAAAACAAAACAAAAAAAAAACATACATGTCATACTTACCTCCTCTGTGCAGTTGGTTTTGCACAGAGTGGCCCCGATCTTCCTCTTCTGGGGTCCCTCAGGAGTGCTCCTGGCCCCTCCTCTTCTCGAGTGCCCTGTCGGAGAAGCACTTTCCCTTGGGCACCCGTGTGAGCGCGCTTCCGTGTCCTGCTGCTGCGTCCATTGACACAGACAGCAGGACTCGGCTCCCACGTCATTGGATTTGATTGACAGCAGCAGGAACCAATGGCTGCGCTGCTACCAATCTATCCAATCAGGACCCGAGACACCGGCTGGAGCGGGTGTGCTCGTCCCCAGTGCAGGAATGATCGGGCTCAGGTAAGTAAAACGGGGGCTCTGGGGGACACCTGCACTAAAGAAGGTTTTTCATTCTTTCATGACAAGGGTAGCTAAGAGCTTACCCTGCAGTGACCATTTACCTATTTGTACCTTAATCTTACCTTTACCATAACTTAAAATAAAACACACAACACCTAAGGTGGGTTAAATGGCCAAACCTGGCCTTTTATTAATAAAACAATTTTTGTTAACAACACACACTGTAATAACCCACCTAACTTCACTATTTCCAATAAACTGTGTGTATATCTATATCTATCTATCTATCTATCTATCTATCTATCTATCTATCTATCTATCTATCTATCTATCTATCTATCTATCTATCTATCTATATCTTTTAAGATCCAAGGCGGTACCAATGAAACCATTACCCCCTTTATTTGTCTCAGAGGCACATCTAACTGAGTTGCCACCCCAGCCGCTATGAAGACTCCTAAACCCAGCTAACCTCAGCCACCCCAGGGTCCTTAAGCTACACGGTCACTAGCCAGTGAACCGTTCCCACTCGAGGATACCATACCTGATGGTTCCCCACCGCTTACCCAGAATGCACCACATTCTACCACCACCAAGGATCCTAAAATGCCACAGTGCACAGGTATGACTCCTTATACCTGAGCGCTCCACCACACCTGAAAAGCCCTCTGCACTCCATCTTCTAAGCCCAAAAACCACAAATCTGTCCCGACTGCGTTAAGGTGAACGCCATCACCCCTGAGGAACCGCCACGTCTCGGACTCCAAGTCCTGATGCCTAATGACCAGGCCACCATTCCTGACAAAGAACCTCCCCACCTCCTTATTGACTTTAACCCGGGTCTTATTGATTCGATCCACAGATCTGGCCTCTCTCCAAACAGTGCGTGCCACAATCTCCGACCAAATCAAAATAGTGCCCAGGAAGTCACAGCGAAGCCTAAGGAAATCGAACCGAATATTTCTCATCAGTTCTCTAGAACGCCTGACACCCAGATCATTTCCCCCAGCGTGAATTACCACAATATCCGGGGCCCTGTCCCAGCGTGCAAATCTATGCACTTCGGGAACAACCCCGTTCCACATCATTCCCCTCACCCCTATCCAACGAACACTACCCGCTTCCCAGGGTAAACCTAACTGCCTAGCAGCGGGCCTAACTTCAGCCCTCCTGGCCCCCAATAAACAAATGAATGCCCGAGAATCCACACTAGGCATCTGCGACCTGAAACAAATAAAGAAAAACATCGCCCCACCAACCTGGACTTAGAAACAGCGAGGACAACATAAGACCAACAACAGATAAAAGAAATAGTGTCACCACAAACATAAACCACAAAGACCCCCCCATTAAACTAAATGAGGCCTAACGTACAACCTGAAACGATTCGACTCCCATCTGCCGATCCGTTTAATCATCTCCAAACCCAACCCCCATCTGGACGCCTCAGTTGCGGCGCCTATCCAGAAGGAGTGTGAACCGAATTGCCTGGGATCCAGGCCTGCTGCTTTCAGACATTTGCGAAAAACCGCTATGAACTGAAAACGCGATAAATACGAGCCATCCTTGTGCATCAAGAACGGTCCTTCTCTATTAGGTCTGACCGCCATAAGCCGTGATACCGCCGAGACCGGGCACAGCCCGGCCATCTCGCCTCGAAATAACTCCAGGATTACCCCTTTTCCAGCCTGATCTGTTTTAGACTTACGAATAACTAAACTCACTGACACCTCTGTTACAGCTACGTCCTCTCTGAAGAGTCCCCCAGCAACATGCTTGGCCGAGCTGACCAATTCCCCTATGCGTAAAGCACCAAAGAAGGCCAACAAGAAAGCCGCCTGAAACAAGATCTGTTCATAACTCTCCCCACACCCCCCCGGAATATTAGCCACAATCAGCCGTAAAGTGGCGAAGGAAACCGGGCGCCGAAGATCCCTGGACTTGCTCCCTCTACGATACCCCTTCATAGCCTGCCGTACGATAAAAGATTTCGTGACATCCTTACCTCCTTGTAGTTTAAACCAGAAGGCCAAGCCTGCTAACTTGCGGTCCACGGAAGACACAGAGGAAAGTTTTGAACAATAAAATACAGGACCAAAGCCGAGACGTCGTCTCGGGGCTCAAGCCCCCCTACCTCCTCCAGCAATGAATTCCATTCCCTCCACGCACCAGCATACGCGCCCCACGTTGCCTCACTCAGGGATTTGCGAATTAATCCTGCGGCGACTCCAATGCGATTGTCCATAACCGTGGAGGACAGGGGGTACCATGTTGCTCCGCTTCCGGTGCCAAGATCCGAAACTCCCTCCACTGCGAACGAGACAAGGCATCTGCAATCCTGTTAGAAACCCCTGGAATGTGCACAGCATAGACAAAAGCATTCAGGCGAAGGCATAACAACACCAAATGTCGAAACAAGCGCACCACCGGAAGGGAGGAGGCCGACAGGTTGTTAATGGCAGTAACCACTCCCAAGTTGTCACAGTGGAAACGCACTTTTTTATTCTGAAACGCCCTACCCCAAATTTCCACTGCCAGCACTATCGGAAACAATTCCAAAAGCACTAAGTTGAGCAACCACCCAGCCTCCCTCCAAGTTTCGGGCCAACCACCGGCACTCCACTTACCCTGGAAGAACGCTCCGTATCCTCCAGACCCGGCTGCATCCGTAAATAACACCATGTTCGCATTGCTAACGGGGCCCGACATCCACATCGACCTCCCATTGTAAGTTGCCAGGAAATCATCCCAGACCCCTCGGTGATCTCGGGTCAAACGAACAAAATGTCTGGGGTTACTGACCCCCGCCATGGCCAACGAAAGCTGTCGGCAAAATATCCTTCCCATTGGAATGATTCTGCAGGCAAAATTTAATTTGCCCAACAGGGACTGCAGCTCCCTGACCCGAACCTTACGTCTGTTCCCCATATCCTTGACTTCCTGCCGTAAGGCCACAAGCTTCGCTTCTGGCAGACGGCATTCCATGGCTACAGAATCAATCGTTATCCCCAAGAAAACCAATTCCGTCGTGGGGCCGACTGTTTTTTCCGGTGCCAAGGTAATTCCAAAACGATCAGCTACATGCTGTAACGTATCCAGCAGCACCGCACACGCATTAGAATGCGAAGGGCCTATACACAGGAAATCATCCAAGTAATGGATGACGGAATTTAAACCAGATACATCCCGCACTACCCATTCCACAAAGGAACTGAAGGTCTCAAACAGTGCGCACAAGATGGAGCACCCCATCGGTAGACAACGATCGACAAAATACGACCCTTGCCACCTGCAGCCCAGTAGGTGCATACTATCCGGATGGACCGGAAGCAGACGAAAAGCCGACTCCACGTCAACTTTCGCCAACAAAGTTCCCCGTCCGTACCTACGCACCCATGCTACCGGGGAATCGAACGATGTATAGGTGACCGCACAGGCCTGCGGATCAATACCATCCTTTACCTATGCCCCTTTAGGATGAGAAAGATGGTGAATCAAACGGAACTTGCCAGGTTCCTTTTTGTGAACCACACCCAGAGGAGAAACGATTAACCCCGTAATTGGCGGGGAAGAAAACGGACTGCCCATCCTACCCAAAGAAACTTCCTTCTGTAGTTTCTCCGTTACTACCTCAGGGAAAAGGCGAGCTGACTGCAAATTATCGGAAATCGGCGGAACCGTAGTCAAAGAGCACGGGATTCTAAAGCCCACCGAGAATCCCTCCCACTGGAGTCGAGCCAACTCCTGGTCCGGATACCTATTTAGGAAAGGAAACATCTTTCCCACCATCACTGGCGTCTTCCCTTTTTCCAGACCCATCTCCTGACTTGTTCTTTCCTGCCTTGAAACACCTGGTGAAGGAATGACTGCCCCCGCATCCTGAGCATTCATGCTTGAAGCGACAGAACCCCCCAAATCGGCACGAGCTGTCATTGAACTGCCAGCAAACCCCCTTTTTTCTAACGGCCGACGAATCTGAGGTGGAAGCACCGCCAGCCCCTCCTTTAAAAAACTGGCTCTCGCTCCTAGTCGGGGTTATCAGTTTCATCCAAAGCCCTATGTCTTTGTGATCCCAGCGAATAGCCAGTCTGACCGCCTTCCGCTGTCGAAACTGTTCGTCATAATGTAACCACGCCATGCCGCCATAGACCCTATTCGCCTCCCCGATTGCGTCCAAATAACAGAACAAGGCAGAGCAGCTCGCCGGCTCTTTCTCGCCAATTACGCTGGCTAGGATCGCAAAAGCTTGCAACCAATTATTGAACGTGTGAGGAATAAGGCCATACCACCTTTTTTTCTTCGTCCTCCTTTTTACTCTCATCAGGTTTAACGCAATCCAAATTAAATTTTTCAAGGGGGAGCAAGGAAAATATTTCCACGTACTCCCCCTTCCAAATCCTTTCCCTAACTTCCGTTTTGAGGTGAGCACCCAAAGGGCCTTCGAAGCATACATATACTTTGCACTTAGCCGCATCCGCCAATCTTACCTTGTCCACCTCCTTGTCACTTTTTTCCTGCGGCTTCTCCGCCGTAGCCTCTCCACTCGATCCTTGTGGCACATCCGACGCTATCACTACTGCCGGAGGGGCAGAGGGGCTTACCACCGGCTCCACCTGCCTCTCTGAAGTGTCCCCCACAGCAGCCACCCCCCCTGGCACCCCCCCACTGCCAAGCCTTTGCAGCAGCTCCTTTAACCCCTGCAATACCTCCCTCGTGAGCACCTCCGTCCCCTCACTCCCAGAAGTCCCCCCAACCTGACCCTGGACCCCCAACCCTGACAACACAGAGGGAGAAATGAAAGGAAGAAGAGCAGCATTGCACTCACCAGTCTGCATGGGGCCAGGAACCCCTCCAGCCGCCGGACCGACTTCCCCCACGGCGTCACCGACATCCTCTTCTAGTTCCCCCTCTTCTGTGCTGCTGTCTTCTGCTCTCCGCATCTCTGCTGGCGTCCCGGAAGCCGCCTGTATGCTGGCCGTTCTCTCTCCCCTTCAGCCGCTGTAGACTCTTGCCACCGACAGGCTCGCCGGCCTGCGCCGCTCCGAACGTCCCACAGCTCTGACGTCATCCTCCTGCGTTCCGGCCTTACCCTGGCTCGCAGGCGCCACCTGTGGCCTGGAGGTGCGCGCAGATGCTGGAGCTCTTCCTCGTGCAGACATGCCCATCCCTCCGCGCCGATCCTCCTTCTGACTGCCAGAGCCACCGGCCGCCTCCCGATCCGGGCCGAGGCCCGCGCATGCTCTCTTCCCCGCCGGGCTGGCGTGCCGACTGGAACATCGCCAGCCACGCCAGCCGCTCTATCCAGAATCCGGTCGGTGGAGGATGGGAGAGGCGCGGTCCGCCTAGGAGACCCCATCCCCCACAGGCTCCGCCTAGGATGGGGATTCTTTCCAGGCTCACCCCTGTCCAACACAGGCAAGCGTTTGGCGGGGGGGCCTGAAGGTTCCGCAAGCGGGCTCCCGATGCGGCGCAGAGCCTGAGGGGTCCTGTCAGGGGTGAACCGCTCAGGGGGCTTAGACCTCCTAGCGCGCTGTGGAGCAGGTCCTTTCTGTGTAGGACTCTGCTAGACCCTTTGTAAAGAAGCTGTCACTTGTCTCTGAATCCAATCTGCTCCATGAATCCCAGCAGCAGCCCTGAGCTGGGCCAAAAGTTGCTCAAGTTCGCTCATTGTTAAGCAAGACTCCACCTGACAAAGGATGATGCTCTCAACAGGTTCTTCAAGAACTGTTACAGCCCCACCCTCTTGTCATTATTTTATTAGCTACTAGCTCCCCCCCTTTGCACCAAATTCCGACCAATAATGACCACTTAATTAAAACTATATGCCACACCTTTAACCCTGACCTTGCTAGCTTGCCTTAACACCCTGTCATGTCCCCCCTTCGCTGACTACGTTCCTGCTCAGCTACGGGCTTCTCTTTCTATGCATTAAGGTGAAAAACATTGAAGGTTTACAACCCCTTTAATATTTATTATTTTGTTGAGAAAGTAAATAAGTGGTACAAAAAACATGTGCTCATCTGTTTTGGACATAGCCCAACGATATAAAAAGTCATAAAAGGACAGTTATAACATCTTAAAACTGTACCTGGACAAGTACGCCTGTATTTGAAAGGCAACATATGGTAACATAATCGGGAAAGAATATAAAGTGAAAAAAGAGCACAACATTTTTAAAAACTGGTGGGTACAAAAGTGCCAAGTCTGTCAGCTATTTCAGGTACAAAGAGATACGTGAAGATATTCTGTAAACCTCTTCGAGATACCTAAGAAGTGCGGATGACAGGTCCATGTCTACCCTGCATATACAGAGCGGACATGAACAACGCCCACTCTACTCTATGGGACCTTTGATCCACCCAGACGGAAGTGGACAGATCCCATTCTTTTTTTTTTTAATGGATCAAATTGGAGGTAGGTGGGTATAAGACAGTTTACATCTGCCGCTTCATAGTGGTGAATGGAGAGTCTGATTGGGTCGGACTGATTGCGTGAAAGGGCCCTAAGGTTGCTTTCACATTGATGCACTGCGGTTTACCCACACTGCGGGTGCAACGCAGTGCACCTGTGGCTTTCCTGCGGGTTAGCTGCACTTTGCCATCAACATCTATTATATCTTGTAGGTGTGGTGCACTTTCATAAAGCATACCAAACCCGCAGGTAATAACAGAAGTCTATGGCTCAGTGCAGGTAACCCGTGAATGCACTGCGCTACACCTGCAGATCAGTTTGAAAGCAGCCCAGTAACCACTGCAGAACAGATATGCCCATTTATACACTGTGATTTTAGTAATACACTTACCTTTAATAACAGTCCTCAAATTGGGTATCGCCGGCTGTTGCTGTCCCAGGCAGAGTGCATTTGGCATTACTCCGCCTGTGACAGGATCCGGCGCTATACAGGAAGCAACGGTTTATGCGGCTCTGCTCCGCAGCTGCTTGCTTCCTCTAATGCTGGCTTCTTTCACAACATTGATGCTCTGGGATAGAGCAGGAGATTGCGGGCCACATCAGAGGGCTCTGTGGACCACTGGTTGGGCACCACTGCTTTATACTATGCATACGATGCATAGCTACCATCCTGATCAGATGGTCATATTTGTTCTTTCATCCTTCCTAGACCAGCTGTCTTTTACCATGGCTCTCTCACCAACTAGCTAGCCTTAAAGTGTATCTAAACCCAAAAGCAAAAATGCAATATATTGCTGCTTACCAAACCTTATATGTGGTGGCTGTATTAGGGTTCTTTTTTTTTTTTTTAGGCTTTTTCCCCTTTATTTTCACCTGGTGATCCTGCAAGAAAATCAGTTCCTGTCTTAGGGTGGCTACACTCACCCCTTCACTGTACATAGTACATAGTTGGTAAGGTTGAAAAAAGACACAAGTCCATCAAGTTCAACCTGTGTGTGCGCTTTTATGTCAGTAATACATTGTATATCACTGTATGTTGTGGTCTTTTAGGTGTCTATCTAATAGTTTTTTGAAATTATCTATGCTCCCTGCTAAAAACCACTGCTCGTGGAAGAGAATTCCCCATCCTTACCGCTCTTACAGTAAAGAACCCTCTAGCAGTTTAAGGTTAAACCGCTTTTCTTCTAGTTTTAGTGAATGGCCGCAGTGGCCGCAGCCAAGTCGTTCGACCGTTTGTTCGCCCCCCGAACCAACCACAATGCACTGCGGTGCTGAATAGTGCATTTCAAGCCATGATTGGCTGAAGCAGTGAAAGCTTCAGCCAATCAGGGCACAGAGCACTGTTAGAGTCATGACTGGACATTGTCATCATGACTTTATCCAATCATGGCTCATTCCCGCCCCACAGTATAAAAGTATTCTTTCAATGGCAGCCATTTTCGGTGTGATTTCGGTGTGGAGAGAGATAGAACAGGGCTCTGTTCAGTGCTATTAGTTAGTTAGTGTGCTATACTGTGCTATTTTGCTTCAATTGTCAGTGTAGAATATTAGTTTAGTGTCAGTCTAGACCATCATTCAACTTTGCATAGCAGAACACACAGGAGGAGAGAGGGGAGGAGGAGGAGGAGGAGGATTCTGGCACTTTCATAGGCTTCGAAGAAGAGGAAGACTTGCGTCAATCTGTAAGCGATGGCTTTCCAACCCCAGGACCCTTGGGAGTAGTAAGTGGCTGGGAGGAGGAAGTTCCAGATGCTGTCATCCTGAGCAAACCCGAGGAGTCTGCTTCTCAAGCCTCCACAAATTTGAGGCGCATGGGCAACCTCATTCTTCAAAGCCTGCAAAAGAATGCGTGGCATAAAGTACCCCAGGACAACATCAGGTGTGATGAAACGCGTTGGTAGGAGCAATGTGTAGACATCACCACGATGCATGCAAGTCCCGGAACCACGGGTTGCAATCGAGAGCCAGCCGGCTCGGTACTTTTATACTGCATGTGATGCTTTTTATAAATGTAAGTGCAATACTTTCTATTTTTAATGAAATAAATATCCAATGGTTATACGCTATGGAAGTTTTTTTTACTCTTTTATGGGAAACATCCGGCAAAACTTACCTGTAAAGCCCCATACACACTATCAGATTTTCTGCTGATTTTTTTCCTTCAGATTTACCAAAACCATATAATATGAGGTCAAACCTTAGGAGTTTCAATTTGTATGCAATCAGGCAGGCCCTTGCACTACATGGTTTTGGTAAATCTGAAGACAAAAATCAGCAGAAAATCTGATAGTGTGTATGGTGCTTAAGAGTTACAACTCCTGTGAAGATGCTGGGATCTTGGCTGTGTGCAATAAAAGGCCCAGGCTGGGTATTTAGCCACAAGCTCTTGTGATCTCCATTAAAAAGAGAACAATAGGAGTTGGTAAGCAACAGTGTGTGTGGAGGTGGAAGGCAGATCTTTTTCTCTCATCACTATTCCCGGGTGCATTGTGTGTTGTTTTCACAGTGGAGATCTACTAGCAATTTGAGTGGACTGTTTACAATGTGCAATTTGATCAATTTTACTTATAATATTCACTTTAGAAAGATTGAAGTATTCTATTTTGCAGTATGGACTAACTTTATAGCGCGACTTGACATTGGAAATTGTTGATTGATGTGTGTATCTTGCAGAAAAGTCGCAGCTGTTTTTATATATTAATTTGTCATTAATCACATATTTTTATCACAGAGCATTTGGGACAGCACAGTAATTTTAAATTATTATTGATAAAGGAGAAGGATAATTACTGGTTGGCAACGCTCCTTGACCACCTTTATAAGGGGAAGGTCTCAGAACTCATCCCGTCCCCACAGAGAGTGCAGAAGATAAAATCTCTTGAGGACACATTAAAGAGGATTTTATTGGACGTTTTTCCTGACTCCAGTAGGTTACAGTGTGGTGGAAGTCTTCTGTTGGTCAAGAGAGGAGCGTTGGAGAAGGTGTCCACCTACGTGAGGCATTTCGGAATTTTTTTAGTCCTCACAGCCCAGGGCTGTCAGCTTCCACATCCCATCGGCAGCGTCTTCATCAAATGGTGAACGATTACCTCGGGGCCAAAACAGAGACTGGAGAGCTTTCTAGCTGATGATCCACTGACTTACTGGGTCATGAGAATAGACCACTGGCCAGAACTTGCCTAGTATGCTATTGAGTTGTTGGGCTGTCCTGCATCCAGCGTGCTTTCAGAATGGGCATTTAGTGCTGCAGGAGGTTCCGTTACTGATCATAGAATGCATCTGTCCACAGACTCCGTGGACCGTTTGACTTTTATAAAAATGAATCAGTTCTGGATTACCACTTATGAAGCCCCTGATGCCGATATCACTGATTAAATCTTTTTGGGATGTGAAATCTCTGCAGGGCTTAGAGGCTGCCTAGCTTTGAAGGTGTTCAATCATTTCATCTGGAAGAATGTTTTTGGTATAAGTTTCATGGGCACAATTAACACTCAAAGATCAATTTTTCAGGTGCATATCATTGCATTTTTTTACAGCAAGGCCAATTCTTGCTTTCATCAAGAATACCTCTATAGGTTTACGGTGGGAAGGCGCCCCCCACACCCAAAGAGTAATTTTTCTGCACCTGTTTGACAGGTACATATCATTGCAATTTTTTACAGCAAGGCCAATTGTTGCTTCCATTAAGAGTACCTTTATAGGGTTACGGTGGGAAGGAGTCCCCCACACCCAAAGAGTAATTTTTCTGCACCAGGGAAAATGTCATTTCTTTTGGCTTTATAAATGCAATTATTGCTGCAGCAGATTCTAGACATGGTACAGATCTGCCACTTTACAGGTAGACCAAGGGGACCCCCCAGGCACTATATTGGAAAGAATTTTTCATTTTTCATGCTTTCACTTTAAAAATCAAAAAAGCACTGCTCATTTAAAAATTACATTTTCACAAACTTTTTTTTTTATTGATACATGTCCCCCAGGGCAGGACCCGGACCCCTATAACCATTGTATGCCCAATTACTTGCATATAAGCCTTCAAAATAGACACTTTTTATTTTTGACGTACAGGTCCTGTTGACTTTAATGGGGGTTCGTTATTTGGATCCGAACTTTTTCAGTGTTCAAACAGGGGTCCTTTCGGCCCATTCCTAGTCACCAGTACGTTATTTGTACGTTGAAATCATATCCCCTCTCAAGCCTCTCTTCTCTAGAGAGAATAAGTTCAGTGCTTGTAATCTTTCCTCATAACTAAGGTCCTCCAGTCCCTTTATTATCTTTGTGGCCCTTCTCTGGACTCTCTCCAGTTCCAGCACATCCTTCCTGAGGACTGGTGCCCATAACTGGATGGCATACTCCAGGTGTGGCTGGACCAGAGTCTTGTAGAGGGGGAGAATTAGCGCTTTATCCCTGGAGTTAATACCTTTTTTAATGCATGCCAATATTCTTTTTGCTTTGTTAGCAGCAGCTTGGCATTGCATGCCATTGCTGAGCCTATCATCTACTAGAACTCCCAGGTCCTTTTCCATCCTAGATTGCCCCAGAGGTTCTCCCCCTAGTGTATAGATTGCATTAATATTTTTGCCACCCAAATGCATTATTTTACATTTTTCTACATTAAACCTCATTTGCCATGTAGTTGCCCATCCCATTGATTTGTTCAGATCTTCTTGTAAGGTTTCCACATCCTGCGGAGAAGTTATTGCCCTGCTTAGCTTAGTATCGTCCACAAATCCAGAGATTGAACTGTTTACCCCATCCTCCAGGTCGTTTATAAACAAATTAAATAGGATTGGTCCCAGCACAGAACCCTGTGGGACCCCAATACCCACCCCTGACCATTCTGAGTACTCCCCATTCACCACCACCCTCTGAACTCGCACTTGTAGCCAGTTTTCAATCCATGTACTCACCCTATGGTCCATGCCATGGACCTTATTTTGTACAGTAAATTATGGGGAACTGTGTCAAATGCTTTTGCAAAATCCAGATACAAAATGTCTACAGGCCTTCCTTTATCTAGATGGCAACTCACCTCCTCATAGAAGGTTAATAGATTAGGTTTGAAAAGAACTGTTCTTCATGAATCCATGCTGATTACTGCTAATGATACCGTTTTCATTACTAAAATCTTGTATATAGTCCCTTTTCATCTCCTCCAAGAGCTTGCATACTATTGATGTTAGGCTAACTTGTCTGTAATTCCCAGGGATGTATTTTGGGCCCTTTTTAAAAAATTGGTGCTACATTGGCTTTTCTCCAACCCGCTGGTACCATTCCAGTCAGTAGACTGTCAGTAAAAATTAGGAACAACGGTTTGGCAATTACTTGACTGAGTTCCCTAAGTACCCTCGGGTGCAAGCCATCTGGTCCCGGTGATTTATTAATGTTAAGTTTCCCAAGTCTAATTCTAATGCTGTCCTCTGTTAGCCATGAGGGTGCTTTCTGTGATTTTCACGAGGATAAACACTGCAGTTTTGGTTACTGAAGCCCCTCGATTCCCTCTAGAAGACTGAGGAGAAGAATAAATTCAATACCTTCGCCATCTCCCCATCCTTTCTAACCAGATGTCCTTCCTCATGCTTTATGGGGCCAATATGGTCTGTCCTCCCTTTTTTACTGTTTACACACTTAAAGAATTTCTTGAGTCTTTTTTTGCTCTCCTCCGCTATGTGTCTTTCATGTTCTACCTTAGCTGCTCTACTTGCTGCCCTAATTGCACCCTTAGTGTTAGGGAGATACTTGAAACATGTGAGTGGATTTCATGTTTTTTAAATAAAGCCTGTTTTAAAATGTTATCACACTTTGGAAGCCTTTCTCCCTCTGTTTCACTTTTATGTGTGGCCGTGACCTTCATGAGAGGTTTTTATTAAAAGAGACGACAGTGGGAGCCAATACCTTGGAGATTTAATCCTGTGGAAACTACTTTAGAAGTGCTGTAGCTGCTTTATAACTTGACCAGCCAATAACTCTGGTGAGTCATTTTAGTGTGGATGGTGGAGGATCACATCGGGTGTCACTTTTTAGGGATTCAAATACACTTTAAGAAGATTACTTCTACATTGGATTCTCTGGGAGACTTTTCCTTGTATCACAGTGGACGTTTTCTGAGTGGACTATTATATTGCACTTTGCACTTTTTTCTTCAAAACAGCGCTAGACTTCATATTTTTTGCAGTATTTGTGCACATTTTCATACAATAATTGCACCAAATGTGTTTGTAGCATTTGCATTTTAGGTTTTATGTAGTTAGAGCTGTGATAATGCTGTATTGCGAAGTTCAAATATTTTTTACAGGAATGTCACTTTTGATTGCTATATAGATTCATGCACTTTATATTAGTATTATTGCTTTTAGCACGTTAAGGTCCATGATTGGATATATAAGTAGTGTGAATTTTTACATGTTTTTTTTATAGATATTGGGTCAAGGATCACAAACCAGTGCTGCTTGGTGTTTCTTTCCATTAGTGCTGTAGGTATATTACCGAATTACTAGTGGCAGCTGTTTGTTACAATCCTTTTCCTTACAATTTTCAAAACCACCTTTGGTTTTGCATTTTCTAGTTTTAGTAAATCAACCCCTATGATTTTTGAGCCATTTTTTTATGTTTGTAGCACCCTGATATTTAGGCAGGGTTGCTGTTAAATGTATTTGCCAAGTGATAGTTGCCTTGGCCAATTGATGGCCAATTGATGGGGGTCAATTGATTGCACCCTGATTCTGGAATTGCTGCGCTTCTCTCTTCATTTTACTAGATGCATTGCACTAGGGCATTGCAAGGACAGATTAGAAATGAATGGGGTGTCTCAGCCAATGGGCAGGGATTTTATTGGGTCCCTTGGCCTGCTGGGAGAGTCTATTTATTTGGGTGGAGTCAGGTGATTGGGGTTCTGTACCACCAGGATGGCTGTCTGGGTGGACATGTTTTGCTTTGCCCCGGGCTTCTAGGCCAGAAATCTAAGGCCTATCCCGGGCATCTAACTGCTAGGCTATCTGAGAGCCTATCCATAAGTAGTGCAGGGTTGGGACTGCGGGCTTGTAGACCAACCAGAAGTAACGGTTCCGCCGGCTGGGGAACCTGTCATGGTCGGAGGTAGAGGGGAAGCTGTCGCCACAAAGGGACCATCCACCTTACTACCGGGGACCACAGTGAGTGAGCTGAGGCCAGTAGGAGAGCAGACTTCTAGCCAACCGGGGATGGTGAAGAAGTGGGAAAGCATCAGCAAGTGCCAAGTCAGGGACCCAGCGGGACAGCAGAGGTGATGCTTGTGGGGTGCCAAGCCAGGGACCTAAAGTGTCAGCAGGGGTGAAGCTTGAGGAGTATCTGTGAGTGCCAAGCCAGGGACCCAGCAGTGAAGCCTGGGTGATGCTTGAGGAAGATACTGAGTGCTACAGTGAAAAAGCTCAGGGGATCCAGTGAGTGAGTGTGGGGTAAAGAGAACTGTTCGTGTTGTAGAAAGTTGAATACCTTTATCGTTATTAACAGCTACAAGATTGTTGCCATGGGAGACAGCGGTCCTACCTATACAGAAGTGGTGTCCAGCTGCAGGCCTTCACCTGTATAGCTGTCTGCCTATAGAAGTCTTATAGGGCGTACACACGGTCGGACTTTGTTCGGACATTCCGACAACAAAATCCTAGGATTTTTTCCGACGGATGTTGGCTCAAACTTGTTTTGTCTACACACGGTCGCACAAAGTTGTCGGAAAATCCGATCGTTCTAAACGCGGTGACGTAAAACACGTACATCGGGACTATAAACGGGGCAGTGGCCAATAGCTTTCTTCTCTTTATTTATTCTGAGCATGCGTGGCACTTTGTCCGTTGGATTTGTGTACACACGATCGGAATTTCCGACAACGGATTTTGTTGTCGGAAAATTTTATCTCCTGCTCTCCAACTTTGTGTGTCGGAAAATCCGATGGAAAATGTCCGATGGAGCCTACACACGGTCGGAATTTCCGACAACACGCTCCGATCGGACATTTTCCATCGGAAAATCCGACCGTGTGTACGGGGCATTAGAGTCTTCCAATTAACATTGCATCTACCCAAGGGTGTCCTGGCCCTAATCCTCTCTCCCCCCAGTTCTGTTTAAGAGGCAATAAATCTCTTTGCATTCAAAAAGTGTCTGGCGCCCACATGTTCATCTTGTATTACACCCACCATGCCTCGTAACCCACTCTACACTGAAGGATGTCAGCTGTCCTTAACTCTGGAGGTCACCATTAGGCTTCAGGGGCCCTGGGACTTTCCTACATATTGTTGATGTGTTCCTTCATTCTCATGGAGAGTTTTCTTGTCGTTTTTCCTACATATTGGAGCTGATATGGACACTCAATAATGTAGGTGACGTGTGCTAGAATGGTGCATTATATTGCGCAAATGGACTATTGATTTGGAATTGTTTTTATTTTTGTTTTTTAGTTTGCTAATTGATCAGTTTATATTTACAGATTGAGTTTAAGTAAGAACCATTGCACTAAGTACACTTCTTTTGATAGGAGAAAGTGTTACTTGCATATTATAACGAGGGGGAGGTGTATTATAGACCGCACTAATAACCACTTGAAAAATAACTTGTATGGACACAGAAACTTAAAATCACTGCTTTCTACTCATTATAGGTGAACACGTTAAATTGGAGCATTTATAGGATTGGTAAATAAGAGAAGAAGGTGTTTTGTAGTTCCCTTCACTGAAGTATATATTGACTAAGGATTAACTACACTGGTATTGTAGTGCCACACCATCATTCGCCACATTACATTGTTAAGGGGGGTTGATCTGTTGTCTAATTGTTAACACGGAACTGAACTGTGCTCTAATTGTTAAAGGGGGGAGGGGATGATCTGCGGTCTTATTGTTAAGGGGGGCTGACCTGTGGTCTTATTGTTAAGGGGGGTTGATCTGTGGTCTTTTTGTTTTATTGATTGTTGATCTGTGGTCAAATAGTTAAGGGGGATTAATCTGTGGTCTAATTGCTAATGGGGCACTGATTTGTGGTCTCATTTTTAAGGGGGGAGTGATCTGCAGTTTAATTGTTAAGGGGAGGGCTGATTTGGGGTCTTAATGTTAAAAGAGGGGGGGGGTTGATTTGGGGTTTGATGCCAGAGGATTTTCCTCCCACTGACTACTAATGCTGGGACATTTTTTTTTTCCTGCTGACCACTGAATCAGGTCTATTTTTCCTTCCAATAAAGTCAGCGCTTTTTTTCCTCCCACTGATGCTGGAACCGTTTTTCTCCTGTTGACCACCAACAGTACGGTATTTTTTTCCTTCTACTGAAGAACAAACTAATGCCGCGTACACACGGTCGGACTTTTCGTCTACAAAAGTCCAACGGACGCTGACGGACTAAAGCTGGCTGGTAATCCGATCGTGTGTGGGCTTCTCCGGACTTTCAACGGACTTTTTTAGCCTAAAATCCGACGGACTTTAGATTTGAAGCATGCTTCAAATCTTTACGTCGTAAGTACGACGGACCCCGAAGTCCGCTCGTCTGTATGCTAGTCCGACGGACAAAAAAACGACGCATGCTCATAAGCAAAAACTAAACGGAAGCACTCGGTCTAGTAAAACTAGTGTTCGTATTGTAGGTAGCACATTCATCACGCTGCAAAATCTGTGATCGTTGAATGCAGCGCATTTTATTTCTTCTTTACGAAGGCTCTAAAGAACGAAGGTGTTTTGCTGTTCATAATCAGAGTTCTCCCAAACTGATTTCTGGATTCTTTTTCTCTTTGATCTCATGAATGATATAGTATGCCTTTTTAAAACAATGTTTCCATACTAATAATACTTTTTCCCCCTTTTTTTTTTTTTTTTTTTTTTTTTTTAGGTTTGTAAAGTTAACACAAAGAACCCATTCTTATTTTTTTTTTTTATAGTGTTTATTTTTTAGTTTTTAGATAAAGTTAACCCAAAGCACCGTTTTTGGTTACGTAATTTTTTTGATTTTCAAGACTTACCACTTGAACATTATTAACATTAGTAATGTATTTTTGGTGTGTTTTTTTTCTAACTCAATGAGATTGTTGTCCCTTGTTAATTTAACATTGTGTGTAAAATCAATGATTTCAAAGAAAACACATAAAGTCTTTTGCTAAACTCAAAAAATATCCATTTATTCATGGTCAAAATAAAATAAAGAGGAAGTCAACGCTGGAAAAAGTCGGTGTACCAGAAAATTGGGATCTTGAGGAGTCATATAAGAGGGAGCACAATCTGGTCCAAGAATCCCAGAGATCAACAGCACCAGCAGATGATCTAGATGTCCCCAGACTGTGGTCCTACAACAGCCTGCGTCTTCTGTCAGACCAGACTGAACCCAGGTCATCATTTTCTTCTCTTCCCTGCAGCCTTTCCTCCACGCTGCCCTGCAGCCTTCCCTGTAGCCTTCTTTTGAGGCTGTGGCTCTGGTGTTTCAGTTGTGGCAGGAGGAGGAGGAGGAGGAGGAGGAGGAGGAGGAGGAGGGGGGGCTGCCTCATGTAGTTGGGTGTTTTGTGTTAGCGTGCCCTGCAGCCCCTTATGGATTGTTTCCCCAAATAGGCGCTCACAAATGAGGCGCTGCTCCCTATTCATCTGAAGAAGCCTGCTGGCTAAGTAGCAGCCATAGGATTCTTCCGCTTCGGGGGGGCTCCTTAAACAACGGGTGGCCTCTTGCATGAGGCGCAGGGATGCGTCCTGTGTGACCATCCCCTTCCTGGCCCTTTTTTTGGGAAGGTGAGGGGAGGCACTTGGGATTCGGTCAGCTCCTACTGGGCCAGCCACCTCACTTGGCCCAGCCACCTCACTTGGCCCAGCCACCTCACTGGGAGCAGCCACCTCACTGGGAGCAGCCACCTCCTGCCTGACACTGGGCCAGCCTCCTCCAGGATGATGGTGAATCCGGCCTCCTCCAGGCTGTCCATGGGCCCGGTCTCCTCCTGCCTGCCACTTTCCCCACATTCCTCCTGGATGGACTCATCCTGTGTATAAAAAAAGGACAATAGTTTGAGTATATTTTTTGGGGTTCATCAATGACACACAGTTTGCTTCTCATGAATAGCAAATTCAATGTGAATACTTCTCTTTAATAAAAGAGTCTAATCAGACACCCTAATTATTTCAAGCAGGTGCCAAACATATTTAGCCACTACTGTCAATTGATATGTATACCCAATTTTGAGTGCCAAATTATTTTAGACAATTATAACATCCAGTTAACATCATTAATATTAGTACAGTAAATATTTGTTAAAATAATTTACCTGACTCCAGATGGTCATATCTGGTTCATCCAGGATGGAAGACCCAGCTTGCTCCTCATCAGCCTCTGCTGGGGTGGAGGGAAGGGTGGAGGGAAGGGTTGAAAGTGATGGCCTGGCTTCATTCTGGTCATCCAGAAAACGGAGTTGATTGTAGTACCACAGCCTGGGTACATAAACATCATCTGCTGATGCTCCTGATCTCCTTGATTCCTGGATCTTCTTATGCTCCCTCTTATACATGTTCCTCAAGACCCCAATTTTTTTGAGCAATGTCTCCATTGTTGCTTCCGGGATGGTCGCCTGGACAAAGGCCAGAAGTCTCTCCAGCGTTGACTTCCTCACATGCTTAGCATAATACTGAGGGTGTTTCACCTCCCACAAATTCCTCATCTCTCGATATTTGGAAATAAAAGATGTAAGGAACTCTGGATCCTTAAATAGGGGATTCATTATATCTGGAAAAGATGAAGTCACAAGACAAAAAACACTTTTATTATAGGTTTCGGCTAACCCCTCATCATCTTCTCCCTATGTAGGCCTCATCAATCTATCAAGCCATATAGGCCGCTTGCTACAAAGTCATGACCATAAAAACCAAAAAAAAAAAAAAATATCTAAAATTACCTTCGTTTTGTAACGTCCAGGTCCACTATCACCTACCACAGAACGTACGTACGACACGTGCGCAAGGCCCCTCTTTATACACTACGCATGTGTGAAACTCCGCCTGCGTCGCCCGCCCCTGACGTTCGAAATTAACTCATGTTCTCCGCCCCCTAATTCGACGCACAGAACGTACGTACGACACGTGCGCAAGGCCCCTCTTTATACACTACGCATGTGTGAAACTCCGCCTGCGTCGCCCGCCCCTGACGTTCGAAATTAACTCATGTTCTCCGCCCCCTAATTCGACGCACAGAACGTACGTACGACACGTGCGCAAGGCCCCTCTTTATACACTACGCATGTGTGAAACTCCGCCTGCGTCGCCCGCCCCTGACGTTCGAAATTAACTCATGTTCTCCGCCCCCTAATTCGACGCACAGAACGTACGTACGACACGTGCGCAAGGCCCCTCTTTATACACTACGCATGTGTGAAACTCCGCCTGCGTCGCCCGCCCCTGACGTTCGATTTTAACTCATGTTCTCCGCCCATTTTTTGTTACGGCGCGTAGTGGAGTTAAAGAATGGCGGAGACACCTGAAATG